>NC_092265.1:16428133-16728133 GCF_036320965.1 Panulirus ornatus | reverse complement strand
TTTTGTCTTTTCCTGGCACTACTTCACTGGTGGTAGGGGAATGCTATTTCACGTGTGACGGGGTGGTGACAGGAATGGGTGAAGGCAGCAAGTATGAATATGTACATGTGTATATATGTATATGTCTGTGTATGTTATGTTTACATTGAAATGTATATGTATGTATATATGCATGTATGGGCATTTATGTATATACATGTGTACGTGGGTGGGTTGGGCCATTCCTCGTCTGTTTCACTGTGCTACCTCGCTGATGAGGGAGATGGCGATGAACTTTTCTATTTGTATTCATTTATTTATTATAATAAATATGTACAAATAGAGAAGTTCACCGGATAGTGACATGCAAGCCTATTCTATCTAGCATCAAAATGTTGGGATGTGACTTAATAGCTATATCAATGAGGTACAGAGGGATGGGTGAACAATGGCAGAGGGAAACTTATCCGAAGATACTTACATTATTATCGGGGAAAACCTTAAGAAAGCAGGAAAAGATTTAATCCCAAAAGGTCTCTGGCTGTACTTGTACTGTGTACTGTATGGGGACCCTAGTTGTACAGTTTATCTTCCCATCATCATCTAAATTTGAAGGTGTGCCTTAAGGAACAAGCAACTATATGAATCCCCATGGTTTGAGGTTTGGGTTGTTGACTGTGACGCATTCATAGGTTGCCCTGGGTCAAGAGTATAGTTTTGAATCCTGATTGTGGCAGCTGATCCACAATCGAACAAGCCGTTCATCCTCCACTAAGGGTTGGTTCATAAACTGGGTACTTGAGCTAATGCTAAAGGATATACATACACACTCTCATATTATTATTATTTTTTTTTTTTTTGCTTTGTCGCTGTCTCCCGCATTTGCGAGGTAGCACAAGGAAACAGACGAAAGAAATGGCCCAACCCACCCCCATACACATGTATATACATACGTTCACACACGCAAATATACATACCTACACAGCTTTCCATGGTTTACCCCAGACGCTTCACATGCCCTGATTCAATCCACTGACAGCACGTCAACCCCGGTATACCACATCGATCCAATTCACTCTATTCCTTGCCCTCCTTTCACCCTCCTGCATGTTCAGGCCCCGATCACACAAAATCTTTTTCACTCCATCTTTCCACCTCCAATTTGGTCTCCCACTTCTCCTTGTTCCCTCCACCTCCGACACATATTATTTTTTAACTTTCTTTATATTATTATTATATATTATATTATATTTAACTGCTCTCTCCTGCATTAGTGAGGTAGTGCAAAGAAACAGAAGAAGAATGGCCCAACCTACCCACATACACATGTATATACATAAACACCCACACACACACACACATATACATTTCAATGTATACATACATGTACATATACAGACATTAAATACATACACATGTACATATTCATACTTGCTTGCCTTCATCCATTCCTGTCACTACTCTGCCCCACAGGAAAACAGCATCGCTATCCCCTGCTTCAGGTAGGTAATGCCAGGAATACAGACAAAAAGGCCACATTCGTTCACACTCAGTCTCTAGCTGTCATGTGTAATGCACCGAAGGTGAAACTGCAGTGCAATAGTTCAGTTAATTTTATTTATCAAGAAACGATAACATAAGAAAAATAGTTGAAGACGCATCTCGTTACCTAGGCTGGTCTCTCCCACACAAGCCCTGTTAACCTCAAGGCACCCCCCACTTTCCCTTTAACAGTCAGGCCAGTGTATAGTTGAATATGGCATGAGGAAGATGGAATTTTTGTGGTGATGTTGGAATTTAAAAACTTAACGAACTGTTTGCACCTGATGAGGCATATTTTCTCCATGAAAGACGTAGTGATGCATATATAGGAAAATTACATGTTAAATGAAATTATTTAAACTCCTACTGAATTGCAATTTCACTTCCATAACTATCATCACGGACTAGTGTGGAAGGATGGAGTAAAAAAGATTATGAGCAATTGGGGCCTGAACATGCAGGAGAGTGAGAAGTGTGCAAGACATTGGGTGGATTGGAACGATGTGCTATACCATGGTCGATGTGCTGTCAATGGACTGAAACAGGGCATGTGAAACATCTGGGGTAAAATATGGATAGACCTTTGGGGCCTGGATGTAGATAGGGAGCTGTGGTTTTGGTGCATTACACCTGACAGCTAGAGACTGAGGGTAAACAAATGTGGCCTTTTTTTGTTTGTTTTCCTAGTGCTAACTCGCTGATGCAGGGGGTGGTGATGCTGTCTTCCGTGGGGTGGGGTGGTACCAGGAATGGATGAAAGCAAGTGAGTATGAATGTGTGCATGAGTATATATGTATATGTCTGTAAATGTTTATGTATATGTATGTATTTGTATATGTTGATATTCATATGTATGAGCATGTATGCATATACATTTGTATATGAGTGGATGGGTCATTCTTTGTCTGTTTCCTGGTGCTACTTCGCTGATGCGGGAAATGGTGATCAAGTATAATAAATAAATACTATGATATATATATATATATATATATATATATATATATATATGTATATATATATATATATATATATATATATATATATATATATATATCCACTGACAGCACGTCAACCCATGTATACCACATCGATCCAATTCACTCTATTCCTTGCCCGCCTTTCACCCTCCTGCATGTTCAGGCCCCGATCACTCAAAATCTTCTTCACTCCATCTTTCCACCTCCAATTTGGTCTCCCACTTCTCCTCGTTCCCTCCACCTCCGACGCATATATCCTCTTGGTCAATCTTTCCTCACTCATTCTCTCCATGTGCTCAAACCATTTCAAAACACCCTCTTCTGCTCTCTCAACCATGCTCTTTTTATTTCCACACATCTCTCTTACCCTTACATTACTTACTCGATCAAACCACCTCACACCACACACTGTCCTCAAACATCTCATTTCCAGCACATCCACCCTCCTGCGCACAACTCTATCCATAGCCCAAGCCTCGCAACCATACAACATTGTTGGAACCACTATTCCTTCAAACATAGCCATTTTTGCTTTCCGAGATAATGTTCTCGACTTTCACACATTCTTCAAGGCTCCCAATATTTTTCGCCCCCTCCCCCACCCTATGATTCACTTCTGCTTCCATGGTTCCATCCACTGCCAGATCCACTCCCAGATATCTAAAACACTTTACTTCCTCCAGTTTTTCTCCATTCAAACTTACCTCCCAATTGACTTGACCCTCAACCCTACTGTACCTAATAACCTTGCTCTTATTCACATTTACTCTCAACTTTCTTCTTTCACACACTTTACCAAACTCAGTCACCAGCTTCTGCAGTTTCTCACATGAATCAGCCACCAGCGCTGTATCATCAGCAAACAACAACTGACTCACTTCCCAAGCTCTCTCATCCCCAACAGACTTCATACTTGCCCCTCTTTCCAAAACTCTTGCATTTACCTTCCTAACAACCCCATCCATAAACAAATTAAACAACCATGGAGACATCACACACCCCTGCCGCAAACCTACATTCACTGAGAACCAATCACTTTCCTCTCTTCCTACACGTACACGTACATCCTCGATAAAAACTTTTCACTGCTTCTAACAACTTTCCTCCCACACCATATATTCTTAATACCTTCCACAGAGCATCTCTATCAACTCTATCATATGCCTTCTCCAGATCCATAAATGCTACATACAAATCCATTTGCTTTTCTAAGAATTTCTCACATACATTCTTCAAAGCAAACACCTGATCCACACATCCTCTACCACTTCTGACACCACACTGCTCTTCCCCAATCTGATGCTCTGTACATGCCTTCACCTTCTCAATCAATACCCTCCCATATAATTTACCAGGAATACTCAACAAACTTATACCTCTGTAATTTGAGCACTCACTCTTATCCCCTTTGCCTTTGTACAATGGCACTATGCAAGCATTCCGCCAATCCTCAGGCACCTCACCATGAATCATATATACATTAAATAACCTTACCAACCAGTCAACAATACAGTCACCCCCTTTTTTAATAAATTCCACTGCAATACCATCCAAACCTGCTGCCTTGCCGGCTTTCATCTTCTGCAAAGCCTTCACCACCTCTTCTCTGTTTACCAAATCATTTTCCCTAACCCTCTCACTTTGCACACCACCTTGACCAAAACACCCTATATCTGCCACTCTATCATCAAACACATTCAACAAACCTTCAAAATACTCACTCCATCTCCTTCTCACATCACCACTACTTGTTATCACCTCCCCATTAGGAGGTAAGTTTGAATGGAGAAAAATTGGAGGAAGTAAAGTGTTTTAGATATCTGGGAGTGGATCTGGCAGCGGATGGAACCATGGAAGCAGAAGTGAATCATAGGGTGGGGGAAGGGGTGAAAATTCTGGGAGCCTTAAAGAATGTTTGGAAGTCGAGAACATTATCTCGGAAAGCAAAAATGGGTATGTTTGAAGGAATAGTTGTTCCAACAATGTTGTATGGTTGCAAGGTGTGGGCTATAGATAGAGTTGTGCGCAGGAGGGTGGATGTGCTGGAAATGAGATGTTTGAGGACAATATGTGGTGTGAGGTGGTTTGATCAAGTAAGTAATGTAAGGGTAAGAGAGATGTGTGGAAATAAAAAAGAGTGTGGTTGAGAGAGCAGAAGAGGGTGTTTTGAAATGGTTTGGTCACATGGAGAGAATGAGTGAGGAAATATTGACAAAGAGGATATATGTGTCAGAGGTGGAGGGAACGAGGAGAAGTGGGAGACCAAATTGGAGGTGGAAAGATGGAGTGAAAAAGATTTTGAGTGATCGGGGCCTGAACATGTAGGAGGGTGAAAGACGTGCAAGGAATAGAGTGAATTGGAACAATATGGTATACCGGGGTCGACGTGCTATCAATGGATTGAACCAGGGCATGTGAAGCGTCTGTGGTAAACCATAGAAAGTTCTGTGGGGCCTGGATGTGGAAAGGGAGCTGTGGTTTCGGTGCATTATTACATGACAGCTAGAGACTAAATGTGAACGAATGGGGCCTTTGTTGTCTTTTCCTAGCGCTACCTCGCACACATGAGGGGGGAGGGGGTTGTTATTTCATGTGTGGCGAGGTGGCGATGGGAATAAACAAAGGCAGACGGTATGAATTATGTACATGTGTTTATATGTATATGTCTGTGTGTGTATATATATATGTGTATACATTGAGATGTATAGGTATGTATATTTGCGTGTGTGGACATGTATGTACATACATGTGTATGTGGATGGGTTGGGCCATTTCTTTCATCTGTTTCCTTGCACTACCTCGCTAACGCGAGAGACAGCGACAAAGCAAAATAAATAAATAAATAAGTAAATATATATATATATATATATATATATATATATATATATATATATATATATATATATATATATATATATATGTAGGAAACGCGGGAGACAGCGACAAAGTATAAAAAAAAAAAAAAAAAAAAATATGTAGGAAGAGAGGAAAGTGACTGGTTCTCAGTGAATGTAGGTTTGCGGCAGGGGTGTGTGATGTCTCCATGGTTGTTTAATTTGTTTATGGATGGGGTTGTTAGGGAGGTGAATGCAAGAGTTTTGGAAAGAGGGGCAAGGATGAAGTCTGTTGGGGATGAGAGAGCTTGGGAAGTGAGTCAGTTGTTGTTCGCTGATGATACAGCGCTGGTGGCTGATTCATGTGAGAAACTGCAGAAGCTGGTGACTGAGTTTGGTAAAGTGTGTGAAAGAAGAAAGTTGAGAGTAAATGTGAAAAAGAGCAAGGTTATTAGGTACAGTAGGGTTGAGGGTCAAGTCAATTGGGAGGTGAGTTTGAATGGAGAAAAACTGGAGGAAGTGAAGTGTTTTAGATATCTGGGAGTGGATCTGGCAGCGGATGGAAACATGGAAGCGGAAGTGGATCATAGGGTGGGGGAGGGGGCGAAAATTCTGGGAGCCTTGAAGAATGTGTGGAAGTCGAGAACATTATCTCGGAAAGCAAAAATGGGTATGTTTGAAGGAATAGTGGTTCCAACAATGTTGTATGGTTGCGAGGCGTGGACTATGGATAGAGTTGTGCGCAGGAGGATGGATGTGTGGTGTGAGGTGGTTTGATCGAGTAAGTAACGTAAGGGTAAGAGAGATGTGTGGAAATAAAAAGAGCGTGGTTGAGAGAGCAGAAGAGGGTGTTTTGAAATGGTTTGGTCACATGGAGAGAATGAGTGAGGAAAGATTGACCAAGAGGATATATGTGTCGGAGGTGGAGGGAACGAGGAGAAGAGGGAGACCAAATTGGAGGTGGAAAGATGGAGTGAAAAAGATTTTGTGTGATCGGGGCCTGAACATGCAGGAGGGTGAAAGGAGGGCAAGGAATAGAGTGAATTGGAGCGATGTGGTATACCAGGGTTGACGTGCTGTCAGTGGATTGAATCAAGGCATGGGAAGCGTCTGGGGTAAACCATGGAAAGCTGTGTAGGTATGTATATTTGCGTGTGTGGACGTATGTATATACATGTGTATGGGGGTGGGTTGGGCCGTTTCTTTCGTCTGTTTCCTTGCGCTACCTCGCAAACGCGGGAGACAGCGACAAAGCAAAAAAAAAAAAAAAAAAATATATGTGTATATATATATATATATATATATATATATCCCTGGGGATAGGGGAGAAAGAATACTTCCCACGTATTCCCTGCGTGTCGTAGAAGGCCACTAAAAGGGAAGGGAGCGGGGGGCTGGAAATCCTCCCCTCTCAATTTTTTTTTTTTTTTTTTTTTTTTTTTTTTTTTTCCAAAAGAAGGAACAGAGAAGGGGGCCAGGTGAGGATATTCCCTCAATGGCCCAGTTCTCTGTTCTTAACGCTACCTCGCTAACGCGGGAAATGGCGAATAGTTTGAAAAAAAAAAAAAAAAAGAATATAACAATGGAAGTAAGGGGAGTGGGGGAGGAATGGGATGTATTTAGGGAATCAGTGATGGATTGCGCAAAAGATGCTTGTGGCATGAGAAGAGTGGGAGGTGGGCTGTTTAGAAAGGGTAGTGAGTGGTGGGATGAAGAAGTAAGAGTATTAGTGAAAGAGAAGAGAGAGGCATTTGGACGATTTGTGCAGGGAAAAAATGCAATTGAGTGGGAGAAGTATAAAAGAAAGAGACAGGAGGTCAAGAGAAAGGTGCAAGAGGTGAAAAAAAGGGCAAATGAGAGTTGGGGTGAGAGACTATCAGTAAATTTTAGGGAGAATAAAAAGATGTTCTGGAAGGAGGTAAATAGGGTGCGTAAGACAAGGGAGCAAATGGGAACTTCAGTGAAGGGCGTAAATGGGGAGGTGATAACAAGTAGCGGTGATGTGAGAAGGAGATGGAATGAGTATTTTGAAGGTTTGTTGAATGTGTCTGATGACAGAGTGGCAGATATAGGGTGTTTTGGTCGAGGTGGTGTGCAAAGTGAGAGGGTTAGGGAAAATGATTTGGTAAACAGAGAAGAGGTAGTAAAAGCTTTGCGGAAGATGAAAGCCGGCAAGGCAGCAGGTTTGGATGGTATTGCAGTGGAATTTATTAAAAAGGGGGGTTGACTATATTGTTGACTGGTTGGTAAGGTTATTTAATGTATGTATGACTCATGGTGAGGTGCCTGAGGATTGGCGGAATGCGTACATAGTGCCATTGTACAAAGGCAAAGGGGATAAGAGTGAGTGCTCAAATTACAGAGGTATAAGTTTGTTGAGTATTCCTGGTAAATTATATGGGAGGGTATTGATTGAGAGGGTGAAGGCATGTACAGAGCATCAGATTGGGGAAGAGCAGTGCGGTTTCAGAAGTGGTAGAGGATGTGTGGATCAGGTGTTTGCTTTGAAGAATGTATGTGAGAAATACTTAGAAAAGCAAATGGATTTGTATGTAGCATTTATGGATCTGGAGAAGGCATATGATAGAGTTGATAGAGATGCTCTGTGGAAGGTATTAAGAATATATGGTGTGGGAGGCAAGTTGTTAGAAGCAGTGAAAAGTTTTTATCGAGGATGTAAGGCATGTGTACGTGTAGGAAGAGAGGAAAGTGATTGGTTCTCAGTGAATGTAGGTTTGCGGCAGGGGTGTGTGATGTCTCCATGGTTGTTTAATTTGTTTATGGATGGGGTTGTTAGGGAGGTAAATGCAAGAGTCCTGGAAAGAGGGGCAAGTATGAAGTCTGTTGGGGATGAGAGAGCTTGGGAAGTGAGTCAGTTGTTGTTCGCTGATGATACAGCGCTGGTGGCTGATTCATGTGAGAAACTGCAGAAGCTGGTGACTGAGTTTGGTAAAGTGTGTGGAAGAAGAAAGTTAAGAGTAAATGTGAATAAGAGCAAGGTTATTAGGTACAGTAGGGGTGAGGGTCAAGTCAATTGGGAGGTGAGTTTGAATGGAGAAAAACTGGAGGAAGTGAAGTGTTTTAGATATCTGGGAGTGGATCTGTCAGCGGATGGAACCATGGAAGCGGAAGTGGATCATAGGGTGGGGGAGGGGGCGAAAATTTTGGGAGCCTTGAAAAATGTGTGGAAGTCGAGAACATTATCTCGGAAAGCAAAAATGGGTATGTTTGAAGGAATAGTGGTTCCAACAATGTTGTATGGTTGCGAGGCGTGGGCTATGGATAGAGATGTGCGCAGGAGGATGGATGTGCTGGAAATGAGATGTTTGAGGACAATGTGTGGTGTGAGGTGGTTTGATCGAGTAAGTAACGTAAGGGTAAGAGAGATGTGTGGAAATAAAAAGAGCGTGGTTGAGAGAGCAGAAGAGGGTGTTTTGAAATGGTTTGGGCACATGGAGAGAATGAGTGAGGAAAGATTGACCAAGAGGATATATGTGTCGGAGGTGGAGGGAACGAGGAGAAGAGGGAGACCAAATTGGAGGTGGAAAGATGGAGTGAAAAAGATTTTGTGTGATCGGGGCCTGAACATGCAGGAGGGTGAAAGGAAGGCAAGGAATAGAGTGAATTGGAGCGATGTGGTATACAGGGGTTGACGTGCTGTCAGTGGATTGAATCAAGGCATGTGAAGCGTCTGGGGTAAACCATGGAAGGCTGTGTAGGTATGTATATTTGCGTGTGTGGACGTATGTACATGTGTATGGGGGGGGGGCCATTTCTTTCGTCTGTTTCCTTGCGCTACCTCGCAAACGCGGGAGACAGCGACAAAGTATGAAAAAAAAAAAAAAAAAAAAAAAAATATATATATATTTTTTTTTTTTTTTTATACTTTGTCGCTGTCTCCCGCGTTTGCGAGGTAGCGCAAGGAAACAGACGAAAGAAATGGCCCAACCCCCCCCCCCCCATACACATGTACATACACACGTCCACACACGCAAATATACATACCTACACAGCTTTCCATGGTTTACCCCAGACGCTTCACATGCCTTGCTTCAATCCACTGACAGCACGTCAACCCCTGTATACCACATGACTCCAATTCACTCTATTTCTTGCCCTCCTTTCACCCTCCTGCATGTTCAGGCCCCGATCACACAAAATCTTTTTCACTCCATCTTTCCACCTCCAATTTGGTCTCCCTCTTCTCCTCGTTCCCTCCACCTCCGACACATATATCCTCTTGGTCAATCTCTCCTCACTCATTCTCTCCATGTGCCCAAACCATTTCAAAACACCCTCTTCTGCTCTCTCAACCACGCTCTTTTTATTTCCACACATCTCTCTTACCCTTACGTTACTTACTCGATCAAACCACCTCACACCACACATTGTCCTCAAACATCTCATTTCCAGCACATCCATCCTCCTGCGCACATCTCTATCCATAGCCCACGCCTCGCAACCATACAACATTGTTGGAACCACTATTCCCTCAAACATACCCATTTTTGCTTTCCGAGATAGTGTTCTCGACTTCCACACATTTTTCAAGGCTCCCAAAATTTTCGCCCCCTCCCCCACCCTATGATCCACTTCCGCTTCCATGGTTCCATCCGCTGACAGATCCACTCCCAGATATCTAAAACACTTCACTTCCTCCAGTTTTTCTCCATTCAAACTCACCTCCCAATTGACTTGACCCTCACCCCTACTGTACCTAATAACCTTGCTCTTATTCACATTTACTCTCAACTTTCTTCTTCCACACACTTTACCAAACTCAGTCACCAGCTTCTGCAGTTTCTCACATGAATCAGCCACCAGCGCTGTATCATCAGCGAACAACAACTGACTCACTTCCCAAGCTCTCTCATCCCCAACAGACTTCATACTTGCCCCTCTTTCCAGGACTCTTGCATTTACCTCCCTTACAACCCCATCCATAAACAAATTAAACAACCATGGAGACATCACACACCCCTGCCGCAAACCTACATTCACTGAGAACCAATCACTTTCCTCTCTTCCTACACGTACACATGCCTTACATCCTCGATAAAAACTTTTCACTGCTTCTAACAACTTGCCTCCCACACCATATATTCTTAATACCTTCCACAGAGCATCTCTATCAACTCTATCATATGCCTTCTCCAGATCCATAAATGCTACATACAAATCCATTTGCTTTTCTAAGTATTTCTCACATACATTCTTCAAAGCAAACACCTGATCCACACATCCTCTACCACTTCTGAAACCGCACTGCTCTTCCCCAATCTGATGCTCTGTACATGCCTTCACCCTCTCAATCAATACCCTCCCATATAGTTTACCAGGAATACTCAACAAACTTATATATATATATATATATATATATATATATATATATATATATATATATATATATATATATATATATATATATATATATATTTTATTGTATTTTAACTTTCTAAAAGGGAAAACAGAAGAAGGAGTCACACGGGGAGTGCTCATCCTCCTCGAAGGCTCAGATTGGGGTGTCTAAATGTGTGTGGATGTAACCAAGATGAAAAAAAAGGAGAGATAGGTAGTGTGTTTGAGGAAAGGAACCTGGATGTTTTGGCTCTGAGTGAAACGAAGCTCAAGGGTAAAGGGGAAGAGTGGTTTGGGAATGTCTTGGGAGTAAAGTCAGGGGTTAGTGAGAGGACAAGAGCAAGGGAAGGAGTAGCACTACTCCTGAAACAGGAGTGGTGGGAGTATGTGATAGAGTGTAAGAAAGTAAACTCTAGATTGATAAGGGTAAAACTGAAAGTTGATGGAGAGAGATGGGTGATTATTGGTGCATATGCACCTGGGCATGAGAAGAAAGATCATGAGAGGCAAGTGTTTTGGGAGCAGCTGAATGAATGTGTTAGTGGTTTTGATGCACGAGACCGGGTTATAGTGATGGGTGATTTGAATGCAAAGGTGAGTAATGTGGCAGATGAGGGAATAATTGGTATATGTGGGGTGTTCAGTGTTGTAAATGGAAATGGTGAAGAGCTTGTAGATTTATGTGCTGAAAAAGGACTGATGATTGGGAATACCTGATTTAAAAAGTGAGATATACATAAGTATACATATGTAAGTACGAGAGATGGCCAGAGAGCATTATTGGATTACGTGTTAATTGATAGGTGCGCGAAAAAGAGACTTTTGGATGTTAATGTACTGAGAGGTGCAACTGGAGCGATGTCTGATCGTTATCTTGTGGAGGCGAATGTGAAGTTTTGTAGAGGTTTTCAGAAAAGAAGAGAGAATGTTGGGGTGAAGAGAGTGGTGAGATTAAGTGAGCTTGGGAAGGAGACTTGTGTGAGGAAGTACCAGGAGAGACTGAATACAGAATGGAAAAAGGTGAGAACAAAGGATGTAAGGGGAGTGGGGGAGGAATGGGATGTATTTAGGGTAACAGTGATGGCTTGCGCAAAAGATGCTTGTGGCATGAGAAGGGTGGGAGGTGGGCAGATTAGAAAGGGTAGTGAGTGGTGGGATGAAGAAGTAAGATTATTAGTAAAAGAGAAGGGAGAGGCATTTGGACGATTTTTGCAGGGAAATAATGCAAATGAGTGGGAGATGTATAAAAGAACGAGGCAGGAGGTCAAGAGAAAGGTGCAAGAGGTGGAAAAGAGGGCAAATGAGAGCTGGGGTGAGAGAGTATCATTAAATTTTAAGGAGAATAAAAAGATGTTTTGGAAGGAGGTAAATAAAGTGCGTAAGACAAGGGAACAAATGGGAACTTCAGTGAAGGGGGCTAATGGAGAGGTGATAACAAGTAGTGGTGATGTGAGAAGGAGATGGAGTGAGTATTTTGAAGGTTTGTTGAATGTGTTTGATGATAGAGTGGCAGATATAGGGTGTTTTGGTCGAGGTGCTGTGCACTGTGAGAGGTTTAGGGAAGATGATTTGGTGAGCAGAGAAGAGGTAGTAAAAGCTTTGCGGAAGATGAAAGCCGGCAAGGCATCGGGTTTGGATGGTATTGCAGTGGAATTTATTAAAAAAGGGGGAGACTGTATTGTTGACTGGTTGGTAAGGTTATTCAATGTATGTATGATTCATGGTGAGGTGCCTGAGGATTGGCGGAATGCTTGCATAGTGCCATTGTACAAAGGCAAAGGGGATAAGAGTGAGTGCTTAAATTACAGAGGTATAAGTTTGTTGAGTATTCCTGGTAAATTATATGGGAAGGTATTGATTGAGAGGATGAAGGCATGTACAGAGCATCAGATTGGGGAAGAGCAGTGTGGTTTCAGAAGTGGTAGAGGATGTGTGGATCAGTTGTTTGCTTTGAAGAATGTATATGAGAAATACTTAGAAAAGCAAATGGATTTGTATGTAGCATTTATGGATCTGGAGAAGGCATATGATAGAGTTGATAGAGATGTTCTGTGGAAGGTATTAAGGATATATGGTGTGGGAGGCAAGTTGTTAGAAGCAGTGAAAAGTTTTTATCGAGGGTGTAAGGCATGTGTACGTGTAGGAAGAGAGGAAAGTGACTGGTTCTCAGTGAATGTAGTTTTGCGGCAGGGGTGTGTGATGTCTCCATGGTTGTTTAATTTGTTTATGGATGGGGTTGTTAGGGAGGTGAATGCAAGAGTTTTGGAAAGAGGGGCAAGTATGCAGTCTGTTGTGGATGAGAGAGCTTGGGAAGTGAGTCAGTTGTTGTTTGCTGATGATACAGCGCTGGTGGCTGATTCATGTGAGAAACTGCAGAAGCTGGTAACGGAGTTTGGTAAAGTGTGTGAAAGAAGAAAGTTGAGAGTAAATGTGAATAAAAGTAAGGTTATTACGTACAGTAGGGTTGAGAGTCAAGTCAATTGGGAGGTAAGTTTGAATGGAGAAAAACTGGAGGAAGTAGAGTGTTCTAGATATCTGGGAGTGGATTTGGCAGCGGATGGAACCATGGTAGCAGAAGTGAATCATACGGTAGGGGAGGGGGTGAAAATTCTGGGAGCCTTGAAAAATGTGTGGAAGTCGGGAACATTATCCCGGAAAGCAAAAATGGGTATGTTTGAAGGAATAGTGGTTCCAACAATGTTGTATGGTTGCGAGGCGTGGGCTATGGATAGAGTTGTGCGCAGGAGGGTGGATGTGCTGGAAAGGAGATGTTTGAGGCCAATATGTGGTGTGAGGTGGTTTGATCGAGTAAGTAATAATAGGGTAAGAGAGATGTGTGGTAATAAAAAGAGTGTGGTTGAGAGAGCAGAAGAGGGTGTTTTGAAATGGTTTGGTCACATGGAGAGAATGAGTGAGGAAAGATTGACGAAGAGGATATATGTGTCAGAGGTGGAGGGAACGAGGAGAAGTGGGAGACCAAATTGGAGGCGGAAAGATGGAGTGAAAAAGATTTTGAGTGATCGGGGCCTGAACATGCAGGAGGGTGAAAGGCGTGCAAGGATTAAAGTGAATTGGAATGATGTGGTATACCGGGGTTGACGTGCTGTCAATGAATTGAACCAGGGCATGTGAAGTGTCTGGGGTAAACCATGGAAAGTTCTGTGGGACCTGGATGTGGAAAGGGAGCTGTGGTTTCGGTGTATATTATTACATGACAGCTAGAGTCTGAGTGTGAACAAATGGGGCCTTTGTTGTCTTTTCCTAGCGCTACCTTGCACACATGAGGGGGGAGGGGGATGTTATTCCATGTGTGGCGAGGTGGCGATGGGAATGAATAAAGGCAGACAGTATGAATTATGTATATGTGTATATATGTATATGTCTGTGTGTGTATATATATGTATACATTGAAATGTATAGATATGTATATTTGCGTGTGTGGACGTGTATGTATATACATGTGTATGTGGGTGGGGTGGGCCATTCTTTCTTCTGTTTCCTTGCGCTACCTCGCTAACGAAAAAAAAAATCCTCCCCTGTTGTTTCTTTTTTTTTTCCCTAAGAAGGAACAGAGAAGGGGGCCAGATGAGGATATTCCCTCAAAGGCCCAGTCCTCTGTTCTTAACGCTATCTCGTTAATGCGGGAAATGGCAAATAGTATGAAAGATATATATATTTATATTTATATATTTTGCTTTGTCGCTGTCTCCCGCGTTTGCGAGGTAGCGCAAGGAAACAGACGAAAGAAATGGCCCAACCCACCCCCATACACATGTATATACATACACGTCCACACACGCAAATATACATACCTATACATCTCAATGTACACATATATATACACACACAGACACATACAGATATACCCATGCACACAATTCACACTGTCTGCCTTTATTCATTCCCATCGCCACCTCGCCACACATGGAATACCATCCCCCTCCCCCCTCATGTGTGCGAGGTAGCGCTAGGAAAAGAAAACAAAGGCCCCATTCGTTCACACTCAGTCTCTAGCTGTCATGCAATAATGCCTGAAACCACAGCTCCCTTTCCACATGCAGGCCCAACGCAACTTTCCATGGTTTACCCCAGACGCTTCACATGCCCTGATTCAATCCACTGACAGCACGTCAACCCCGGTATACCACATCGATCCAATTCACTCTATTCCTTGCCCGCCTTTCACCCTCCGGCATGTTCAGGACCCGATCACTCAAAATCTTTTTCACTCCATCTTTCCACCTCCAATTTGGTCTCCCACTTCTCCTCGTTCCCTCCACCTCCGACACATATATCCTCTTGGTCAATCTTTCCTCACTCATTCTCTCCATGTGCTCAAACCATTTCAAAACACCCTCTTCTGCTCTCTCAACCACGCTCTTTTTATTTCCACACATCTCTTTTACCCTTACATTACTTACTTGATCAAACCACCTCACACCACACATTGTCCTCAAACATCTCATTTCCAGCACATCCACCCTCCTGCGCACAACTCTATCCATAGCCCACGCCTCGCAACCATACAACATTGATGGAACCACTATTCCTTCAAACATACCCATTTTTGCTTTCCGAGATAATGTTCTCGACTTCCACTTATTCTTCAAGGCTCCCAGGATTTTCACCCCCTCCCCCACCCTATGATTCACTTCTGCTTCCATGGTTCCATCAGCTGCCAGATCCACTCCCAGATATCTAAAACACTTTACTTCCTCCAGTTTTTCTCCATTCAAACTTACCTCCCAATTGACTTGACCCTCAACCCTACTGTACGTAATAACCTTGCTCTTATTCACATTTACTCTTAACTTTCTTCTTTCACACACTTTACCAAACTCAGTCACCAGCTTCTGCAGTTTCTCACATGAATTAGCCACCAGCGCTGTATCATCAGCGAACAACAACTGACTCACTTCCCAAGCTCTCTCATCCACAACAGACTTCATACTTGCCCCTCTTTCCAAAACTGTTGCATTCACTTCCCTAACAACCCCATCCATTGATTAGAAAGGGTAGTGAGTGGTGGGATGAAGAAGTAAGATTAGTGAAAGAGAAGAGAGAGGCATTTGGACGATTTTTACAAGGAAAAAATGCAATTGAGTGGGAGATGTATAAAAGAAAGAGACAGGAGGTCAAGAGAAAGGTGCAAGAGGTGAAAAAGAGGGCAAATGAGAGTTGGGGTGAGAGAGTATCATTAAATTTCAGGGAGAATAAAAAGATGTTCTGGAAGGAGGTAAATAAAGTTCGTAAGACAAGGGAGCAAATGAGAACTTCAGTGAAGTGCGCAAATGGGGATGTGATAACAAGTAGTGGTGATGTGAGAAGGAGATGGAGTGAGTATTTTGAAGGTTTGTTGAATGTGTTTGATGATAGAGTGGCAGATATTGGGTGTTTTGGTCAAGGTGGTGTGCAAAGTGAGAGGGTTAGGGAAAATGATATGGTAAACAGAGAAGAGGTAGTAAAAGCTTTGCGGAAGATGAAAGCCAGCAAGGCAGCAGGTTTGGATGGTATTACAGTGGAATCTATTAAAAAAGGGGGTGACTGTATTGTTGACTGGTTGGTAAGGTTATTTAATGTATGTATGACTCATGGTGAGGTGCCTGAGGATTGGCGGAATACGTGCATAGTGCCATTGTACAAAGGCAAAGGGGATAAGAGTGAGTGCTCAAATTACAGAGGTATAAGTTTGTTGAGTATTCCTGGCAAATTATATGGGAGGGTATTGATTGAGAGGGTGAAGGCATGTACAGAGCATCAGATTGGGGAAGAGCAGTGTGGTTTCAGAAGTGGTAGAGGATGTGTGGATCAGGTGTTTGCTTTGAAGAATGTATGTGAGAAATACTTAGAAAAGCAAATGGATTTGTATGTAGCATTTATGGATCTGGAGAAGGCATATGATAGAGTTGATAGAGAATATATGGTGTGGGAGGCAAGTTGTTAGAAGCAGCGAAAAGTTTTTATCAAGGATGTAAGGCATGTGTACGTGTAGGAAGAGAGGAAAGTGATTGGTTCTCAGTGAATGTAGGTTTGCGGCAGGGGTGTGTGATGTCTCCATGGTTGTTTAATTTGTTTATGGATGGGGTTGTTAGGGAGGTGAATGCAAGAGTTTTGGAAAGAGGGGCAAGTATGAAGTCTGTTGGGGATGAGAGAGCTTGGGAAGTGAGTCAGTTGTTGTTCGCAGATGATACAGCGCTGGCGGCTGATTCATGTGAGAAACTGCAGAAGCTGGTGACTGAGTTTGGTAAAGTGTGTGAAAGAAGAAAGTTAAGAGTAAATGTGAATAAGAGCAAGGTTATTAGGTACAGTAGGGTTGAGGGTCAAGTCAATTGGGAGGTGAGTTTGAATGGAGAAAAACTGGAGGAAGTGAAGTGTTTTAGATATCTGGGAGTGGATCTGGCAGCGGATGGAAACATGGGAGCGGAAGTGGATCATAGGGTGGGGGAGGGGGCGAAAATTCTGGGAGCCTTGAAGAATGTGTGGAAGTCGAGAACATTATCTCGGAAAGCAAAAATGGCTATGTTTGAAGGAATAGTGGTTCCAACAATGTTGTATGGTTGCGAGGCGTGGACTATGGATAGAGTTGTGCGCAGGAGGATGGATGTGCTGGAAATGAGATGTTTGAGGACAATGTGTGGTGTGAGGTGGTTTGATCGAGTAAGTAACGTAAGGGTAAGAGAGATGTGTGGAAATAAAGAGAGCGTGGTTGAGAGAGCAGAAGAGGGTGTTTTGAAATGGTTTGGTCACATGTAGAGAATGAGTGAGGAAAGATTGACCAAGAGGATATATGTGTCGGAGGTGGAGGGAACGAGGAGAAGAGGGAGACCAAATTGGAGGTGGAAAGATGGAGTGAAAAAGATTTTGTGTGTTCAGGGCCTGAACATGCAGGAGGGTGAAAGGAGGGCAAGGATTAGAGTGAATTGGAGCGATGTGGTATACCGGGGTTGACGTGCTGTCAGTGGATTGAATCAAGGCATGTGAAGCGTCTGGGGTAAACCATGGAAAGCTGTGTAGGTATGTATATTTGCGTGTGTGGACGTATGTATATACATGTGTATGGGGGTGGGTTGGGCCATTTCTTTCGTCTGTTTCCTTGCGCTACCTCGCAAACGTGGGAGACAGCGACAAAGCAAAAAAAAAAAAAAAAAAAAAAAATATATATATACCTTGCTAACACGGGAAATGGCGAGTAGTATGAAAGAAAGATATATATATATATATATATATATATATATATATATATATATATATATATATATATATATATTTTTTTTTTATAGTAATCGCCATTTCCCGCATTAGCGAGATAGCGTTAAGAACAGAGGATGAGGACTGGGCCTTTGAGGGAATATCCTCACCTGGCCCCTTTCTCTATTTCTTCTTTTGGAAAAAAAAAAAAAAAAATGAGGGGAGGATTTCCAGTCTCCCGCTCCCTTCCCTTTTAGTCGCCTTCTACGACACGCAGGGAATACATGGGAAGTATTCTTTCTCCCCTATCCCCAGGGATATATATATATACATATATATATATATATTTTTTTTTTTGCTTTGTTGCTGTCTCCTGCGTTTACGAGGTAGTGCAAGGAAACAGACGAAAGAAAAGGCCCATCCCACCCCCATACACATGTATATACATACGTCCACACACGCAAATATACATACCTACACAGCTTTCCATGGTTTACCCCAGACGCTTCACATGCCTTGATTCAATCCACGGACAGCACGTCAACCCCGGTATACCACATCGCTCCAATTCACTCTATTCCTTGCCCTCCTTTCACCCTCCTGCATGTTCAGGCCCCGATCACACAAAATCTTTTTCACTCCATCTTTCCACCTCCAATTTGGTTTCCCTCTTCTCCTCGTTCCCTCCACCTCCGACACATATATCCTCTTGGTCAATCTTTCCTCACTCATTCTCTCCATGTGCCCAAACCATTTCAAAACACCCTCTTCTGCTCTCTCAACCACGCTCTTTTTATTTCCACACATCTCTCTTACCCTTACGTTACTTACTCGATCAAACCGCCTCACACCACACATTGTCCTCAAACATCTCATTTCCAGCACATCCATCCTCCTGCGCACAACTCTATCCATAGCCCACGCCTCGCAACTATACAACATTGTTGGAACCACTATTCCTTCAAACATACCCATTTTTGCTTTCCGAGATAATGTTCTCGACTTCCACACATTCTTCAAGGCTCCCAGAATTTTCGCTCCCTCCCCCACCCTATGATCCACTTCCGCTTCCATGGTTCCATCCGCTGCCAGATCCACTCCCAGATATCTAAAACACTTTACTTCCTCCAGTTTTTCTCCATTCAAATTTACCTCCCAATTGACTTGACCCTCAACCCTACTGTACCTAATTACCTTGCTCTTATTCACATTTACTCTTAACATTCTTCTTTCACACACTTTACCAAACTCAGTCACCAGCTTCTGCAGTTTCTCACATATATCATATATATATATATATATATATATATATATATATATATATATATATATATATATATATATATATACACACATATATATGTTATTATTATTATGATTTTTATTATTATACTTAATCGCTGTTTCCTACGTCAGCAAGGTAGTGCCAAGAAACAGACGAAGAATGACCCATCCGCTCATACATAAACGCCCATATACATACTAAACATAGCAACATATACATATTCATACTTGTTTGCCTTCATCCATTCCTATCTCTACCCTGCCACATCAGAAATAGCCTCACTACCCCCCACTTCAGCAGGGAAGTGCCAGGAATACATACAAAAAAAGCCATATTTGTTCACATTCAGTCTCTAGCTGTCATGTGCAATGCACCAAAACCACAGCTCCCTATCGACATCCATGTCCTGTAGACCTTTCCATGGTTTACCCCAGACACTTTGCATGCACTGGTTCAGTCCACTGACAGCACTTCGGCCCCAGTATACCACATTGTTTCAATTCACTCTATTCCTTGCACGCCTCTCACCCTACTGTATGTTCTGGCCACGATAGCTCAAAATCTTTTTCACTCCATCCTTCCACCTCCAATCTGATCTCCCACTTCTCCTCTCCTTGTTCCCTTCACCTCTGACACATATATCCTCTTTTATCAATCTTTCCTCACTCATTCTCTCCATATGTCCAAACTATTTCAACACACCCTCTTCTGCTCTCTCAACTACACTCATTTCATTTCCTCACATCTCTCTTACCCTTTCATTACTTACCTCGTCAAACCATCTCACATCACACATTGTCCTCAAATATTTCATTTCCAACACATCCACTCTCCTCCGTGCAACCCTACCTATAGCCCATGCCTCACAACCATACAACATTTTTGAAACTACTATTCCTTCAAAGGTACCCATTTTTGCTCTCCGAGATAAAGTTCTCTCCCACACATTCTTCATTGCTCCTGGAACCTTTGCCCCCTCCCCATCCTGTGACTCAATTATGCTTCCATGGTTCCATCCACTGCTAAGTCCACTCCCAGATATCGAGAACACTTAACTTCCTCCAATTTTTCTCCATTCAAACTTACATCTCAGTTAACTTGTCCCTCATCCCTACCGAACCTAATAACCTTTCTATTATTCACACTTACTCTTAACTTTCT
Organism: Panulirus ornatus; assembly: GCF_036320965.1. NCBI lineage: Eukaryota > Metazoa > Arthropoda > Malacostraca > Decapoda > Palinuridae > Panulirus > Panulirus ornatus. The sequence goes on along the minus strand of NC_092265.1, from coordinate 16,707,809 downwards.
CCTTTCACACACTTTTCCGAATTCAGTTACCAACCTCTACAGTTTCTCACTTGAATCAGCCACCAGAGCTATATGATTGGCAAACAACAACCGATTCACTTCCAGGCCCTCTCATCCACAACAGACTTCATACTCGCCCCTCTCTTCAAACCTCTTGCATTTACCTCTCTAACCACCCCATCCATAAACAAATTAAACAACCATGGGGACATCACACACCCCTGCCGCAAACCAACATTCATTGGGAACCTACTCGTACACATGCCTTACATCCTTGGTGTAAAAACTTTTCACTGCTTCTAGCAACTCTTAAGACCTTCCACAAAGCACCTCTATCAACCCTATCATATGCCTTCTCCAGATCCATAAATGCTACATAAAATCCATCTGTTTTCTAATGTTCTCGCCTTCCACACATTCTTCAATGCTCCCAGAACCTTCAACCCCTCCCCAACTGTGTGACTCACTTCCGCTTCCATGGTTCCATCTGCTGCTAAGTCCACTCCCAGATACAGGTACACCACTGATTTTCTGGCACTCTTGGATACAAAGCCTTGCCAAATTAACCATTTTGCTGGACCAATGATGGTCACATAATAATAATTCATTAACACACCTCTAACCCACTAATCATACATCTCCCATGTGTCTAAAGTATACCATGGACTGGTAGAAATTTAAATTAAACAAATATTAAATGTAAATCAAATAAATAAATGAAATACATTATACACCTGCTCAGGACAGGTGCTCGTCAGCTAAGAGTTTCACAAATTTGTCCATATACTCGGCAGCTCCTTCGTGGTTTGTAGACCGCTTTTCTCCGCACACTTTATTCATGGAAATTCCATGACGCTTCTTGAATCTTTGAATCAATCCTTCACTATAGTCATGCTTATGTTGTAATTAAGTTCTTCATGGAACAAAGCCTGGTCCATTATCATGCTACCTGACAAGTCCACTCCATCACTCCGATGCAGTCAAAACCATTCCATCATCACTTGATCATGCTCAGTGCCCTTACTATCTTTCATAGTTTTTCTAATCGTCATTTGCTTCTTGGAATCGCTGTCTGCATAGAATTTCCATATTTTCTCCCTTTGATTCTTATATCATAAACAGTTGATGAACCAATACTGTAGATGTCACATAGCTTATGCACCAAAACACCATGGTCCATTTTTTCAACAGTTCTACTTTATCTTGGATTGATATGGACTGGTGTTTATGTATGGCACCACAACTGACACTCAGATGTCTTAGAAGCTGTAGCTAGGGTTTAATTTAAGCAAAATAAGCTAAGAATCTCACAGAATTGTGGTATCACTACCAACAAGAGCAGTGTAAAGAATGTACATAAGTGCACCCTACACACAACGCCCTCTGTGGCCGCCCAGTAAACTAGTCTGGTGGCAGCGGTAATTTCAAGTTCCCTCACGTAATTTCAAGTTCCTTCATGTAATTTTGTCTTGACTAAAGGTGGGGCCAAACCATCAGTTGCCGGAAAATCAGAGGTGTATATGTATCTAAAACACTTCACTTCCTCCAGTTCTCCTCCATTCAAACTTACCTCCCAGTTAACTTGTCCCTCAACCCTACTGAACCTAATAACCTTGGTCTTATTCACATTTACTCTCAACTTTCTAATTTCACACACTTCACCAAACTCAGTCACCAACTTCAGCAGTTTCTCACCTGAATCAGCCACCAGCACTGTATCTTCAACAAACAACAACTGACTCACTTCCCAAGCCCTCTCACCCACAACAGACTTCATACTTGCCCCTCTCTCTAAAACTCTTGCATTCACCTCCCTAACCACCCCATCCATAAACAAATTCATCAGCCATGGAGATATCACGAACCCCTGCTGCAAACCGACATTCACTGGGAATCAATCACTTTCCTCTTTTCCCACTTGTACACATGCCTTACATCCTTGGGAAAAACTTTTCACTGCTTCTAGCAACTTACCTCCCACACCATGTACTCTTAAAACCTTCCACAAAGCATCTCTATCAACCCTATCAAAAGTCTTCTCCACATCCATAAATGCTACATACAAATCCATCTGTTTTTCCAAGTATTTTTCACATACATTCTTCAAAGCAAACACCTGATCCACATATCCTCTACCACTTCAGAAATCACATTCTGATGCTCTGTACATGCCTTCACCCCTCTCAATCAATACCCTCCCATATAATTTCCCAGGAATACTCAACATACTTATGACTTTGTAGTTTGAACACTCACCTTTATCCCTTGTGCCTTTGTACAATGGCACTATGCATGTATTCTGCCAATCCTCAGGCACCTCACCATGATCCATACATACAGTGAATATCCCTACCAACCAATCAACAACATAGTCACATCGTTTTTTTCATAAATTCCACTGTAATACAATCCAAACCCACCGCTTCGCTGGATTTCATCCGCAAAGCTTTCACTACCTCTTCTCTCTTTACCAAACCATTCTCCCTGACCCTCTCACTTTGCACATCATCCCAACCAAAACACCCTATATCAGCCACTCTATCATCAAATACATTCAACAAACCTTCAAACTAATCACTCCATCTCCTCACTTCATCACTACTTGTTATTACCTCCCCACTTGCCCCATTCACAATGTTCCCATTTGTTCTCTTGTCTTACAATTGTTATTTACCTCCTACCAAACCATCTTTTTACTCATTACAATTCAATGATATTCTCTCACCCCAACTCTCATTTGCCCTCTTTTTCACCTCTTGCACCTTTCTCTTAACCTCCTGCCACTTTCTTTTACACATCTCTCAGTCATTTGCACTACTTCCCCATAAGTATTGTCCGAACTCCTCTCTTTACTCTTTCACTAACAACCGTACTTCTTCATCCCACTACTCAATGCTCTGATAACCTTGAGGACAAATTTTTCCTCGTGATTTTCAGCATATACTCATACCTCCTGCTACAAGAGCCCTTCTATCTTTAGGAGGCTCCTGCAGCACTCAGGAAGCTGGCCACCATGCAGGACCACATCAGGGTTGTAATGTTTGTGTGTCCATCTATGCGTGGAGAGTGCATGGCGCCTGCAGAACAAATGCTCTGGGTTCCTTATGGTTGTTGCATTGTGGGCATGAAGAGTCTTAGGATATGGTGAAATGGTGTTTGTAGTGTTGTAGTGATAGCTAAGGTCCAGAGTATTCACAGAAGATTATGCCTCATGTTTGTCTGGGGAATATGGTTTCTGAAGGTTTCATGTCAGGTACGCTGAAGCTTAAGACTGAGTTGGGAGGTTGGTTGTTTGGTGCTTGTTTTGTTATGTGAGTGTAGTTTTTTTTTTTTTTTTGTCACTGTCATGCCTGTTTGGGATGGGGGGATCTGTTGGTTGAAGTTATCAAAATGTAAAGCAATGTTAAGTACCTTATTTCTACTTAGGGGTTGGTGATTAGTTCTGGAGTGGTTTGAGTGGGAGAGATCTAGTGCTGGTGCATAAAATTAGGAGCAGATCATGTTGAGGTGGGTTTGTATTGTGAAGAGCTTTGTTTCATTGTAAAGGTGTTGAGTATTTGTGGTTGCTAAGCAGCCAGTGACTGTTCTGAGTGCACTATTTTCTGTGGTTTGCGGCTCTGTTATGTTTGCTTTTGAGAGGGTGTAAGACCAGGCAGGTGAGGCATAGCTCAGAGTAGAGCAGATGAATTGCTTTTATTAGATGTTAAGGGATTCTTTTTCTTGTTCATCGCTGGTGCCAGTTTGTGTTCTGAGGACACTTAAGTTATCAGGGTAGGGAGTGATTGCTAAGCATGTGCATCAGGTGATGCATAAAATGGTTAGTGTTTTGTTCTTTGGGATAGAGTGTCCATTCAAGATGACTCGGGGGTGTGAGCTGGATTGGTGTCTAATTCCTGAGATAGCAAGGTGGCAAAAGAAACAGACAAAGAAATGGTTTCATTCACAAACATCCACCCTATCTATACCCAACATGTTTAATATATAATTGCCTTTGGAACCCTTTCTTGAAAGGGCCAAAAAGTTAGTCTAAGACCCCTTTTCCAGGAGTTCCTGAGGTACAGGGCTGCACTTCTAACAGTGGGAAAAGTATAGACTTCGGAATGAGAAGTTCTTTGATGTGACTGCACTCCAGATGATACAATTTCGTCAAAGATGACTTTTCACTCGCAGTGTAACCTCAGGCAGGCAAAGTCAGGTAATGAATATATAAGAAAGTGTCATGGGACACAACACAACTGGAACAAAGATTTACCCACAACAGAATATTTGCATCTCCATAGAAGCTTTCTGTAACTTTTGAGTCCTATCTCCTTAAATTGCCAATCACTCCTAATAAACAAAACACCAGCTATTAAGGGTATCACTTCTGACACACACACAACATTCACTCACCTTACCACAAACATCAACATTAAAGCAAAAACCAAACTACATTCCCCAAGAACACTAATTAGTACCAGATTCTGACAAAATACATATTCAATTATTAATGTCTACAAATAATTCATCTTGTCCATGCCTGCTTTTTCATCAGCCTTAATAACAAACAAAATTAAAGCTGCAAATCACACAATACAGCACTCGGACCAATCTCTTGTTGCTAAGAAACCACAGTGAAACAAAAATACAGTCCCACCTAAATGTGCTTGGCACATTACAAAATTTCACCCAATACAATCCCACATCAATGTGCTTGGCACTCAGTTCCTTGCAACAGTATTAGGTCCTCACCAACCAAACCACTTCATAAATAACCACCAACCCCAAGGAGAAATGAAACACCTGCTTCATGCTTCAGCAACCTATACACACACATTCACCATCCCCAATATATAAAACATACACAAAACACACACACCAAAATGCAAAATGACCTGACAAGCACTAAACAGCTGTCCTCTCAAATCAGTCTTGAACACCATCCCAGCAGTCATACACCTACCCAAAACCACACTTCCCAAACATGTATGGTTTGCACTCTCATCTGTATTTTGGACATCACCCATTCTTGCAATGCTAGAAACATATATGAAGTGATCCTTCATGCCCATAATTCTACTACCACAATGAAGACAGTAAACATTTACTGCTCAATTGCCCTGCAACCAACACTTATAGACATACAAACAACATCACTATAATTCAGGATAAGTCATCATCCCATTGGGTGTGGCCAGCTTCCTAAGCACTGTGGGAGCTCAGGAGTTCCTTAGGCAAGAAGGTAAAGTTATATATGTATAATATATAACATGTATATGTAAGTACTGCCTAGCTGAAGAATAACATGAACTTGTGTAACTTTAATGATATCCATGTGGAATCATTACAGTGAGTGTATAGAGGAAGAAAAGATAAATATATGACCAATGAATGTTATGGAGAACTCCTGTAATCAATTATAAATAATAAAAGTAAGAAAATGAAACAGCACAAAATATGAACTTTTCTAACTTGATACACATAACTCCTTACCCAGGTATGGGTTCAGATGCCCTGTTGATTGGTCGGCTTAGTGTGCCATGTGTGAAGGTGTGAGCAGTCTGAGCAGCATACTTGGAAGCATAGAAGCTTAATGGAGCTGTACGGTTGACAGGTGTTGAGATCCGGGCACCAGACGAAACTGTGATGGGTTTTTTGCCACCAACATATGCTCTCACCAAGTCTGGGATGGAGTCATAGGCATCATCTTCCAGCTGGTATTGTATTCTTTCATACACTGTGTTGGGCTGCACTACAGTCTACAAGAGAGCATATAACTATATTAGGAGACCTGATATGATGAAGGACATGACACAACAAAAGATGGAAACAAATAAAGGCACAAAAAAGTCAACAAAAATACATTTATTATTACATGGCAATACACACATATACAAAGGAAAATAAAATTGGAAAATGCTGGAGCAGAGAAGGATGAAAAAAAGCTGTAATAAAGGAAACATCATATGCAACTTCTGGTTGGGGAGACACAAGTATCTTAATGATATGAAGGACATTTGAAACCCTAAAAGATGATGACGTTAGCAGACAGCAGTAATCTGTTCAGGAGCATCATCTAGCTCTGAATATTTACATAATCTAGTTGTCATCTTTTTGGAAAAGGTAACTGTTGCACTGTTATGGTCACTCATTATTGTTCAAAGGCCTTCTACACTGTTCTGCCGCAATACAGTAGTTTGTTTCTTTATGGTGTTTTACCGCTTTACATCACCTGTAACGAAGTTGAAACTTTTCACAATTAAATTTTATACTGTTATCAGTGAACCATTAGATCTGGCTTATGTCTGTAGCTCTCGGAATCTTCTATGGATAAGATTTCACTCATTCAGGTTTCACCTGCGAAGAATGACAGGAAACTGTGGTTAAAGTCTGTATCTATTTTAGGTGTGAAAATGACAAACAAGAAAATTGCAAGTATGCACAATATCTTGGAAACTGTACTTTTTGCCTTCGAGCCATTAGAAATAACCTAATTTACAATGCGTTGTGACTTGTTGGTTGAGAAGTTGTATATTTTTTGCAGTATTCTAGTTACTTCCATTTTCTTGAAAAGATGAAATGCATAACCCCATGTATTAATAGGTATATTTATGAATATCAAACAACAATTCGGCCTTTGTATTTTTCATGTGATCCACACATTTTCAGCATGTAGCAATTCAGTCCTCATGAAGTATTCTGTGTTATTAAACACAAGTTGTCCTTAGTCCTGTCAACTGCATGTTCAAGGGAGGATTATGAATATGAAATATAATGAACATGGGAAAATACCTATGAGTTCAGACTTTATGCCAGATGAACTATTTATTATTATACTTTGTCGCTGTCTCCCGCGTTTGCGAGGTAGTGCAAGGAAACAGACGAAAGAAATGGCCCAACCCCCCCCCATACACATGTATATACATACGTCCACACACGCAAATATACATACCTACACAGCTTTCCATAGCTTACCCCAGACGCTTCACATGCCTTGATTCAATCCACTGACAGCACGTCAACCCCGGTATACCACATCGCTCCAATTCACTCTATTCCTTGCCCTCCTTTCACCCTCCTGCATGTTCAGGCCCCGATCACACAAAATCTTTTTCACTCCATCTTTCCACCTCCAATTTGGTCTCCCTCTTCTCCTTGTTCCCTCCACCTCCGACACATATATCCTCTTGGTCAATCTTTCCTCACTCATCCTCTCCATGTGCCCAAACCACTTCAAAACACCCTCTTCTGCTCTCTCAACCACGCTCTTTTTATTTCCACACATCTCTCTTACCCTTACGTTACTCACTCGATCAAACCACCTCACACCACACATTGTCCTCAAACATCTCATTTCCAGCACATCCATCCTCTTGCGCACAACTCTATCCATAGCCCACGCCTCGCAACCATACAACATTGTTGGAACCACTATTCCTTCAAACATACCCATTTTTGCTTTCCGAGATAATGTTCTCGACTTCCACACATTCTTCAAGGCCCCAGAATTTTCGCCCCCTCCCCCACCCTATGATCCACTTCCGCTTCCATGGTTCCATCCGCTGCCAGATCCACTCCCAGATATCTAAAACACTTCACTTCCTCCAGATGAACTAAAGAATGAATTTTTTGTGCATGAAAAGGATGGTTATATGAATAATTATGAATGTGACTAGGGAAAAATCACATGACACAATAAATGGGAGGAAGAAAGGGCCAAAAGGAAGATGAAAAAAGACAAGACACTGACAATACTGTCAATTACTACTGTCTTGTTAGGCTACCTTTTGTATGACGAAGTGTAGAGTTTGGTTAGCCCAGTGACAGGTCAGCACAAAGTCACCAGGCTGAGAGATGCAGTCACTGTGGAAAAGAAGAAATTTCTTCATAAATGAATGACATTTACTCTGAAAAGGCTGAATATGCAAAATAATATTATATCTTATGGGTATTCAGTCTGTCACAATAAAGTGGGATGGGTTCTTGATAGTATACCTATGAGAATAGTAATCTTAAAGAACTCTAAATGAACCATGAGATTTCGTAAGAAAACCAGAAAGGGGTAAACAAGTTTATACTAACCGAATGAGGAAAGAACCATCCTTAAGGACAATCTCTTCAGCTCGGGCTCTGGGAATGGTGCCATGGTACCAAGCATGGGAGCGAAGGTCCCCGGAATCCAGGCTCAATTCCCATTCTAGTAGCTTCCGCAGCTCACCAGCCTCTGCCACCACATCTACAGATTCCTCCAATTCGAAGGACTGGAAGGAAAGATCATGAATTGTTGATATGCTGAGCTTAACAGGGCTAGTGCTAGAGGGTAGAATTGGAGGAATGTTTAGCAGCCAACACCAGAAATCATAAATTTTGACAGGAACAATTTTACATTGGGAGACAAGCAAAAGTGTAAACAGCTTTTGTAAAAAGGGAATGCCAGAAGGGTATAGAGGCCTATGTATTTGGCCAACAAAAGAAAATTTACAAACATTTCTCTACTTAACAATTTGGTACCTTTTAACAATTTTACTGTGGACATGGAAATAAATGTATGTTACCATTTTTAGATTGCATGATCCATAGGGATAAAAAAATGTTTAGCATATTCAGAAAACCCTAGATCTTTCATTCATGCATCTATTAAGTTGGCAAAGAAATAATTTTAAAGAGAAACTCTAACCTCCTCTTGGTACCATGAATCCTTCAGTTTTTCCTTTTAGTGATAATTCTACATTACTTCCCAGGTTGCTTAAATCCTTTAATGTGTATGTAGCCTTCAGCAACAACAATACTATGAAGAATATCTTAATAAAAGACTTGCTTGAAAATTCTGTGTGCTGTGTTTACAGAATCTCTTGTAAAAACTGTAACATGTTTTATGCTGGGCAGACTTAAGCAAGATAAATATAGCATAAAAACAGGTCAAGAATAAAATGCTTTGTTTAATCATGTTAAATATCATGCCCATTGTACTGACTGGAGTAATGTTAATTCAGTTATTAACTGTAAACTGTAACTCCTTTGCCATGAGAAATAGAATTCAATTATCAAATACACAAATTGTAAATCTAATATTAGCGAAGGGCTATACAAATTGGACAGCTTTGTTGTAGGCATAATTTGTAAATAGTTCCCTTTCCTGTCAACATCATGAAAATTTTATGACAGGCATGGTGCTAGACCCGAACATCAACCCAAACACCACTGATCCGAACACCACCATCCAGTAACACTTGTTTACCAAATGGCATCCTAGCTACGTCTCTTCATTGTATATCAACTGACATATTTTTCTTGTATTTGCCCCTCATGACATTATAATCACACGAAAGTGTAATTGAAAATTTATCGTGTTTCATTTCCCTGGTTCATTGGCAGTGTGGGGCGTCTGGGGTAAACCATGGAAAGCTGTGTAGCTGTGTATATTTGCGTGTGTGGACGTGTGTATATACATGTGTATGGGGTGGGTTGGGCCATTTCTTTCGTCTGTTTCCTTGCGCTGCCTCGCAAGCGCGGGAGACAGCGACAAAGCAAAAAAAAAAAAAAAATATATATTTTTTTTTTTCTTTTTTTTGCTTTGTCGCTGTCTCCCGCGTTTGCGAGGTAGCGCAAGGAAACAGACGAAAGAAATGGCCCAACCCACCCCCATACACATGTATATACATACGTCCACACACGCAAATATACATACCTACACAGCCCTCCATGGTTTACCCCAGACGCTTCACATGCCTTGATTCAATCCACTGACAGCACGTCAACCCCGGTATACCACATCGCTCCAATTCACTCTATTCCTTGCCCTCCTTTCACCCTCCTGCATGTTCAGGCCCCGATCACACAAAATCTTTTTCACTCCATCTTTCCACCTCCAATTTGGTCTCCCTCTTCTCCTCGTTCCCTCCACCTCCGACACATATATCCTCTTGGTCAATCTTTCCTCACTCATTCTCTCCATGTGACCAAACCATTTCAAAACACCCTCTTCTGCTCTCTCAACCACGCTCTTTTTATTTCCACACATCTCTCTTACCCTTACGTTACTTACTCGATCAAACCACCTCACACCACACATTGTCCTCAAACATCTCATTTCCAGCACATCCATCCTCCTGCGCACAACTCTATCCATAGTCCACGCCTCGCAACCATACAACATTGTTGGAACCACTATTCCTTCAAACATACCCATTTTTGCTTTCCGAGATAATGTTCTCGACTTCCACACATTCTTCAAGGCTCCCAGAATTTTCGCCCCCTCCCCCACCCTATGATCCACTTCCGCTTCCATGGTTCCATCCGCTGCCAGATCCACTCCCAGATATCTAAAACACTTCACTTCCTCCAGTTTTTCTCCATTCAAACTCACCTCCCAATTGACTTGACCCTCAACCCTACTGTACCTAATAACCTTGTTCTTATTCACATTTACTCTTAACTTTCTTCTTTCACACACTTTACCAAACTCAGTCACCAGCTTCTGCAGTTTCTCACATGAATCAGCCACCAGTGCTGTATCATCAGCAAACAACAACTGACTCACTTCCCAAGCTCTCTCATCCCCAACAGACTTCATACTTGCGCCTCTTTCCAAAACTCTTGCATTCACCTCCCGAACAACCCCATCCATAAACAAATTAAACAACCATGGAGACATCACACACCCCTGCCGCAAACCTACATTCACTGAGAACCAATCACTTTCCTCTCTTCCTACACGTACACATGCCTTACATCCTCGATAAAAACTTTTCACTGCTTCTAACAACTTGCCTCCCACACCATATATTCTTAATACCTTCCACAGAGCATCTCTATCAACTCTATCATATGCCTTCTCCAGATCCAGAAATGCTACATACAAATCCATTTGCTTTTCTAAGTATTTCTCACATACATTCTTCAAAGCAAACACCTGATCCACACATCCTCTACCACTTCTGAAACCACACTGCTCTTCCCCAATCTGATGCTCTGTACATGCCTTCACCCTCTCAATCAATACCCTCCCACATAATTTGCCAGGAATACTCAACAAACTTATACCTCTGTAATTTGAGCACTCACTCTTATCCCCTTTGCCTTTGTACAATGGCACTATGCAAGCATTCCGCCAATCCTCAGGCACCTCACCATGAGTCATACATACATTAAATAACCTTACCAACCAGTCAACAATACAGTCACCCCCTTTTTTAATAAATTCCACTGCAATACCATCCAAACCTGCTGCCTTGCTGGCTTTCATCTTCCGCAAAGCTTTTACTACCTCTTCTCTGTTTACCAAATCATTTTCCCTAACCCTCGCACTTTGCACACCACCTCGACCAAAACACCCTATATCTGCCACTCTATCATCAAACACATTCAACAAACCTTCAAAATACTCACTCCATCTCCTTCTCACATCACCACTACTTGTTATCACCTCCCCATTTGCGCCCTTCACTGAAGTTCCCATTTGCTCCCTTGTCTTACGCACTTTATTTACCTACTTCCAGAACATCTTTTTATTCTCCCTAAAATTTAATGATACTCTCTCACCCCAACTCTCATTTGCCCTTTTTTTCACCTCTTGCACCTTTCTCTTGACCTCCTGTCTCTTTCTTTTATACGTCTCCCACTCAATATAATTTTTTCCCTGCAAAAATCGTCCAAATGCCTCTCTCTTCTCTTTCACTAATACTCTTACTTCTTCATCCCACCACTCACTACCCTTTCTAATCAACCCACCTCCCACTCTTCTCATGCCACAAGTATCTTTTGCGCAATCCATCACTGATTCCCTAAATACATCCCATTCCTCCCCCACTCCCCTTACTTCCATTGTTCTCACCTTTTTCCATTCTGTACTCAGTCTCTCCTGGTACTTCCTCACACAAGTCTCCTTCCCAAGCTCACTTACTCTCACCACCCTCTTCACCCCAACAATCACTCTTCTTTTCTGAAAACCCATACAAATCTTCACCTTAGCCTCCACAAGATAATGATCAGACATCCCTCCAGTTGCACCTCTCAGCACATTAACATCCAAAAGTCTCTCTTTCCTGCGCCTGTCAATTAACAAGTAATCCAATAACGCTCTCTGGCCATCTCTCCTACTTACATAAGTATACTTATGTATATCTCGCTTTTTAAACCAGGTATTACCAATCATCAGTCCTTTTTCAGCACATAAATCTACAAGCTCTTCACCATTTCCATTTACAACACTGAACACCCCATGTATACCAATTATTCCCTCAACTGCCACATTACTCACCTTTGCATTCAAATCACCCAACACTATAACCTGGTCTCGTGCATCAAAACCAATAACACACTCATTCAGCTGCTCCCAAAACACTTGCCTCTCATAATCTTTCTTCTCATGCCCTGGTGCATATGCACCATTAATCACCCATCTCTCTCCATCAACTTTAGTTTTAGTTTTACCCATATTAATCGAGAATTTACTTTCTTACATTCTATCACATACTTCCACAACTCCTGTTTCAGGAGTACTGCTACTCCTATATATATTATCCCTGGGGATAGGGGAGAAAGAATACTTCCCACGTATTCCCTGCGTGTCATAGAAGGCGATTAAAAGGGGAGGGAGCGGGGGGCTGGAAATCCTCCCCTCTCATTATTTTTTATTTTCCAAAAGAAGGAACAGAGAAGGGGGCCAGGTGAGGATATTCCCTCAAAGACCCAGTTCTCTGTTCTTAACGCTACCTCGCTAACGCGGGAAATGGCGAATAGTTTGAAAGAAACAAAGAAATATATATATATATATATATATATATATATATATATATATATATATATATTTTTTTTTTTCATACTATTCGCTATTTCCCGCAATAGCGAGGTAGCGTTAAGAACAGAGGACTGGGCCTTTGAGGGAATATCCTCACCTGGACCTCTTCTCTGTTCCTTCTTTTGGAAAATTAAAAAAAAAAAAAAAAAAAAAAAAAAAAAACGAGAGGGGAGGATTTCCAGCCCCCCGCTCCCTTCCCTTTTAGTCGCCTTCTACGACACGCAGGGAATACGTGGGAAGTATTCTTTCTCCCCTATCCCCAGGGAATATATATATATATATATATATATATATATATATATATTTTTTTTTTTATTATACTTTGTCGCTGTCTCCCGCGTTTGCGAGGTAGCGCAAGGAAACAGACGAAAGAAATGGCCCAACCCTCCCCCATACACATGTATATACATACGTCCACACACGCAAATATACATACCTACACAGCTTTCCATGGTTTACCCCAGACGCCCCACACACCCCGCTTCAATCCACTGACAGCACGTCAACCCCGGTATACCACATCGCTCCAATTCACTCTATTCCTTGCCCTCCTTTCACCCTCCTGCATGCTCAGGCCCCGATCACACAAAATCTTTTTCACTCCATCTTTCCACCTCCAATTTGGTCTCCTTCTTCTCCTTGTTCCCTCCACCTCCGACACATATATCCTCTTGGTCAATCTTTCCTCACTCATCCTCTCCATGTATCCTCTTGGTCAATCTTTCCTCACTCATCCTCTCCATGTGCCCAAACCACTTCAAAACACACTCTTCTGCTTTCTCAACCACGCTCTTTTTATTTCCACACATCTCCCTTACCCTTACGTTACTCACTCGATCAAACCACCTCACACCACACATTGTCCTCAAACATCTCATTTCCAGCACATCCATCCTCCTGCGCACAACTCTATCCATAGCCCACACCTCGCAACCATACAACATTGTTGGAACCACTATTCCTTCAAACATACCCATTTTTGCTTTCCGAGATAATGTTCTCGACTTCCACACACTCTTCAAGGCCCCCAGGATTTTCGCCCCCTCCCCCACCCTATGATCCACTTCCGCTTCCATGGTTCCATCCGCTGCCAGATCCACTCCCAGATATCTAAAACACTTCACTTCCTCCAGTTTTTCTCCATTCAAACTCACCTCCCAATTGACTTGACCCTCAACCCTACTGTACCTAATAACCTTGCTCTTATTCACATTTACTCTAACTTTCTTCTTCCACACACTTTTCCAAACTCAGTCACCAGCTTCTGCAGTTTCTCACATGAATCAGCCACCAGCGCTGTATCATATATATATATATACATATATATATATATATATATATATATATATATATATATATATATATATATATATATATATATATGGTGTGGGAGGCAAGTTGTTAGAAGCAGTGAAAAGTTTTTATCGAGGATGTAAGGCATGTGTACGTGACGTGTAGGAAGAGAGGAAAGTGATTGGTTCTCAGTGAATGTAGGTTTGCGGCAGGGGTGTGTGATGTCTCCATGGTTGTTTAATTTGTTTATGGATGGGGTTGTTAGGGAGGTAAATGCAAGAGTCTTGGAAAGAGGGGCAAGTATGAAGTCTGTTGGGGATGAGAGAGCTTGGGAAGTGAGTCAGTTGTTGTTCGCTGATGATACAGCGCTGGTGGCTGATTCATGTGAGAAACTGCAGAAGCTGGTGACTGAGTTTGGTAAAGTGTGTGGAAGAAGAAAGTTAAGAGTAAATGTGAATAAGAGCAAGGTTATTAGGTACAATAGGGTTGAGGGTCAAGTCAATTGGGAGGTGAGTTTGAATGGAGAAAAACTGGAGGAAGTGAAGTGTTTTAGATATCTGGGAGTGGATCTGTCAGCGGATGGAACCATGGAAGCGGAAGTGGATCATAGGGTGGGGGAGGGGGCGAAAATCCTGGGGGCCTTGAAGAATGTGTGGAAGTCGAGAACATTATCTCGGAAAGCAAAAATGGGTATGTTTGAAGGAATAGTGGTTCCAACAATGTTGTATGGTTGCGAGGTGTGGGCTATGGATAGAATTGTGCGCAGGAGGATGGATGTGCTGGAAATGAGATGTTTGAGGACAATGTGTGGTGTGAGGTGGTTTGATCGAGTGAGTAACGTAAGGGTAAGAGAGATGTGTGGAAATAAAAAGAGCGTGGTTGAGAGAGCAGAAGAGGATGTTTTGAAGTGGTTTGGGCACATGGAGAGAATGAGTGAGGAAAGATTGACCAAGAGGATATATGTGTCGGAGGTGGAGGGAACGAAGGAGAAGAGGGAGACCAAATTGGAGGTGGAAAGATGGAGTGAAAAAGATTTTGTGTGATCGGGGCCTGAACATGCAGGAGGGTGAAAGGAGGGCAAGGAATAGAGTGAATTGGAGCGATGTGGTATACCGGGGTTGACGTGCTGTCAGTGGATTGAATCAAGGCATGTGAAGCGTCTGGGGTAAACCATGGAAAGCTGTGTAGGTATGTATATTTGCGTGTGTGGACGTATGTATATACATGTGCATGGGGGGGGGGGTTGGGCCATTTCTTTCGTCTGTTTCCTTGCGCTACCTCGCAAACGCGGGAGACAGCGACAAAGTATGATAAAAATAAATATATATATATAATATATATTATATATATATATATATATATATATATAATATATATAAAATATATATATATATATATATATATATATAATATATATATATATAAATATATATATATATGATATATATATTATCCCTGGGGATACGGGGAGAAAGAATACTTCCCACGTATTCCCTGCGTGTCGTAGAAGGCGACTAAAATGGGGAGGGAGCGGGTGGCTGGAAATCCTCCCCTCTCGTTTTTTTTTAATTTTCCAAAAGAAGGAACAGAGAAGGGGCCAAGGTGAGGATTTTCCCTCTAAGGCCCAGTCCTCTGTTCTTAACGCTACCTCGCAAATGCGAGGGAAATGGCGAATCGTACGAAAAAAAAAAAAAAATATATATTATCACTGGGGATAGGGGGAAAGAATACTCCCCACGTATTCCCCGTGTGTTGTAGAAGGCGACTAAAAGGGAAGGGAGCGGGGACTGGAAATTCTCCCCTCTCATTTTTTTTTTTTAATTTTCCAAAAGAAGGAACAGAGAAGGGGGCCAGCTGAGGTTTATTCCCTCAAAGGCCCAGTCCTCTGTTCTTAACGCTACCTCGCTAATGCGGGAAGTGGCGAATGGTATGTAAAAAAAAAAAATATATATATATATATATATATATATATATATATATATAAATATATATATATTATATAATATATATATATATATATATATATATATATTATTATTTTTTTTTTTTTTTTTTTTAAACTATCCACCATTTCCCGCAATTTGCGAGGTAGCGTTAAGAACAGAGGACTGGGCCTTTGTGATTATCCTCACCTGGCCCTCCTCTGTTCCTTCTTTTAGAAAATTAAAAAAAAAGAAAAAAAAAGAGAGGGGAGGATTTCCAGCCTCCCGCTCCCATATAAAATATATTATATAAAATATATATATATAATATATATATATAATATATATATATATCCATAGCCCATGCCTCGCAACCATACAACATTGTTAGAACCCCTATTCCTTCAAACATACCCATTTTTGCTTTCCGAGATAATGTTCTCGACTTCCACACATTCTTCAAGGCTCCCAGGATTTTCGCCCCCTCCCCCACCCTATGATCCACTTCCGCTTCCATGGCTCCATCCGCTGCCAGATCCACTCCCAGATATCTAAAACACTTTACTTCCTCCAGTTTTTTCTCCATTCAAACTCACCTCCCAATTGACTTGACCCTCAACCCTACTGTACCTAATAACCTTGCTCTTATTCACATTTACTCTTAACTTTCTTTTTTCACACACTTTACCAAACTCAGTCACCAGCTTCTGCAGTTTCTCACATGAATCAGCCACCAGTGCTGTATCATCAGCGAACAACAACTGACTCACTTCCCAAGCTCTCTCATCCCCAACAGACTTCATACTTGCCCCTCTTTCCAAAACTCTTGCATTCACCTCCTTAACAACCCCATCCATAAACAAATTAAACAACCATGGAGACATCACACACCCCTGCCGCAAACCTACATTCACTGAAACCAATCACTTTCCTCTCTTCCTACACGTACACATGCCTTACATCCTTGATAAAAACATTTTTACTGCTTCTAACAACTTGCCTCCCACACCATATATTCTTAATACCTTCCACAGAGCATCTCTATCAACTCTATCATATGCCTTCTCCAGATCCATAAATGCTACATACAAATCCATTTGCTTTTCTAAGTATTTCTCACATACATTCTTCAAAGCAAACACCTGAATCCACACATCCTCTACCACTTCTGAAACCACACTGCTCTTCCCCAATCTGATGCTCTGTACATGCCTTCACCCTCTCAATCAATACCCTCCCATATAATTTACCAGGAATACTCAACAAACTTATACCTCTGTAATTTGAGCACTCACTCTTATCCCCTTTGCCTTTGTACAATGGCACTATGCACGCATTCCGCCAATCCTCAGGCACCTCACCATGAGTCATACATACATTAAATAACCTTACCAACCAGTCAACAATACAGTCACCCCCTTTTTTAATAAATTCCACTGCAATACCATCCAAACCTGCTGCCTTGCCGGCTTTCATCTTCCGCAAAGCTTTTACTACCTCTTCTCTGTTTACCAAATCATTTTCCCTTACCCTCTCACTTTGCACACCACCTCGACCAAAACACCCTATATCTGCCACTCTATCATCAAACACATTCAACAAACCTTCAAAATACTCACTCCATCTCCTTCTCACACAGCACCACTTGTTATTCACCTCCCCATTTGCACCCTTCACTGAAGTTCCCATTTGCTCCCTTGTCTTATGCACTTTATTTACCTTCTTCCAGGAACATCTTTTTTTTTTTTTTTTTTTGCTTTGTTGCTGTCTCCCGCGTTTGCGAGGTAGCGCAAGGAAACAGACGAAAGAAATGGCCAAACCACCCCCATACACATGTATATACATACGTCCCCACACGCAAATATACATACTACACAGCTTTCCATGGTTTACCCCAGAGCTTCACATGCCCTGATTCAATCCACTGACAGCACGTCAACCCTGGTATACCACATCAAGCCAATTCACTCTATTCCTTGCCCTCCTTTCACCCTCCTGCATGTTCAGGCCCCAATCACACAAAATCTTTTTCACTCCATCTTTCCACCTCCAATTTGGTCTCCCACTTCTCATTCGCTCCGCCTCCGACACATATATCCTCTTGGTCAATCTTTCCTCACTAATTCTCTCCATGTGCCCAAACCATTTCAAAACACCCTCTTCTGCTCTCTCAACCACGCTCTTTTTATTTCCACACATCTCTCTTACCCTTACGTTACTTACTCGATCAAACCACCTCACACCACACATTGTCCTCAAACATCTCATTTCCAGCACATCCACCCTCCTGCGCACAACTCTATCCATAGCCCACGCCTCGCAACCATACAACATTGTTGGAACCACTATTCCTTCAAACATACCCATTTTTGCTTTCCGAGATAATGTTCTCGACTTCCACACATTCTTCAAGGCTCCCAGGATTTTCGCCCCCTCCCCCACCCTATGATCCACTTCCGCTTTCCATGGTTCCATCCGCTGCCAGATCCACTCCCAGATATCTAAAACACTTTACTTCCTCCAGTTTTTCTCCATTCAAACTTACCTCCCAATTGACTTGACCCTCAACCCTACTGTACCTAATAACCTTGCTCTTATTCACATTTACTCTTAACTTTCTTCTTTCACACACTTTACCAAACTCAGTCACCAGCTTCTGCAGTTTCTCACATGAATCAGCCACCAGCGCTGTATCATCAGCGAACAACAACTGACTCACTTCCCAAGCTCTCTCATCCCCAACAGATTCATACTTACCCCTCTTTCCAAAACTCTTGCATTCACCTCCCTAACAACCCCATCCATAAACAAATTAAACAACCATGGAGACATCACACACCCTGCCGCAAACCTAATTCACTGAGAACCAATCACTTTCCTCTCTTCCTACACGTACACATGCCTTACATCCTCGATAAAAACTTTTCACTGCTTCTAACAACTTGCCTCCCACACCATATATTCTTAATACCTTCCACAGAGCATCTCTATCAACTCTATCATATGCCTTCTCCAGATCCATAAATGCTACATACAAATCCATTTGCTTTTCTAAGTATTTCTCACATACATTCTTCAAAGCAAACACCTGATCCACACATCCTCTACCACTTCTGAAACCACACTGCTCTTCCCCAATCTGATGCTCTGTACATGCCTTCACCCTCTCAATCAATACCCTCCCATATAATTTCCAGGAATACTCAACAAACTTATACCTC
Organism: Panulirus ornatus; assembly: GCF_036320965.1. Lineage (NCBI taxonomy): Eukaryota > Metazoa > Arthropoda > Malacostraca > Decapoda > Palinuridae > Panulirus > Panulirus ornatus. The sequence continues at coordinate 16,688,595 of NC_092265.1, read as the reverse complement.
TGTAATTTGAGCACTCACTCTTATCCCCTTTGCCTTTGTACAATGGCACTATGCACGCATTCCGCAATCCTCAGGCACCTCACCATGAGTCATACATACATTAAATAACCTTACCAACCAGTCAAAATACAGTCACCCCCTTTTTTAATAAATTCCACTGCAATACCATCCAAACCTGCTGCCTTGCCGGCTTTCATCTTCCGCAAAGCTTTACTACCTCTTCTCTGTTTACCAATCATTTTCCCTAACCCTCTCACTTTGCCACACCACCTCGACCAAACACCCTATATCTGCCACTCTATCATCAAACACATTCAACAAACCTTCAAAATACTCACTCCATCTCCTTCTCACATCACCACTACTTGTTATCACCTCCCCATTTGCGCCCTCACTGAAGTTCCCATTTGCTCCCTTGTCTTAGCACTTTATTTACCTCTTCCAGAACATCTTTTTATTCTCCCTAAAATTTAATGATACTCTCTCACCCCAACTCTCATTTGCCCTTTTTTCACCTCTTGCACCTTTCTCTTGACCTCCTGTCTCTTTCTTTTATACATCTCCCACTCAATTTCATTTTTTCCCTGCAAAAAATCGTCCAAATGCCTCTCTCTTCTCTTTCACAAATAATTTTATTTCTTCATCCCACCACTCAAAACCCTTTCTAATCAACCCACCTCCCCTTTTCCCTCTTTTGCCAAAAAGATCTTTTGGGCAACCATCATGTTTCCCCTTAAATACATCCCTTTCCCTCCCCCCCCCCCCTTACTTCCTTTGTTTTACCTTTTTCCATTTTTTACTCGCCTCCCCGGGTATTTCCCCTCAACAAGTCCCCTTTCCCCAAGTTTAACTTACTCTCACCACCCTCTTCACCCCAAAAATTCACTCTTCTTTTCTGAAAACCCATACAAATCTTCACCTTGCCTCCCAAATTTTAATAAATTCAGACATCCCTCCATTTGGGCCCCTTTCTCGCACTTTAAAACACCCAAAAATTTCTCTTTTTTCCGGCCGGGTAATTAAAAAGTAATCCAAAAGCTCTCTGGCCATCCCCTCCTACTTTAATTTTATATTTATGTATTCTCGTTTTTTAAAACCCAGGGTTATTCCAATAATAAAGCCCTTTTTCAGCACATAAAAAAACCCCCCAAAAACAAAAACCCCCTTTAAAATTTTTTTTTTTTCCCCCCCCCCTTTTTTTTTCCCCCCCCACCCAAAATATAAAATTTTTTTTAAAAAAAAAATAAAATTTTTTTTAAATTTAAAAAAAATTTTTTTTTCCCCCCCTTTTTTTTTTTTTCCCCCCCCCCCAAAAAAGGGGGGTTTTTTTTTTAAAAACCCCCTTTATCCAAATTTTTTTCCGGGTTTTTGGGAATTAAAAAAAAAAAATTTAAAAAAAAAAATTTTTTTTTTTCCCCAAAAGGGGGTTTAAAAAAAACCCCGGGGGGGCCCCCCCCAAAAAAAAAAAAGGGGGGGGGGGGGGGGGGAAATTTTTTTTTTTTTTTTTTTTTTTTAAAAACCCGGAAAAGGGGGGGGGAAAGGGGGGAAAAAAAAAAGGGAAAAAAAATTTTTTTTTAAATTTTTTTTCCCCTTTTTTTTTTTTTTTGGGTTTTTTTTTAAAAAAAAATTTTTTTTTTTTTTTTCCCCCCCCCCCTTTTTTAAAACCCCAAAGGGGGGGGGAAAAAAAAATTTTGGGGGGGGGGGGGTTTGGGGGGGGGGAAAAAAAGGGGGGGGGGAAAAAGGGGGGGGGGGGGGGGGGGGGGGGGGGGAAAAATTTTTTTTTTAAAAAATTTGGCCCCCCCCCCCTTTCCCCCTTTGAAAAATTTTTTTTTTTTTTTTTCCCCCCTTTTTTTAAAACCCCCCCTTTTAAACCCCCCCCAAAAAAACCCCCCTTTTACCCCGTTCCCCTTTTTTCCCCCCCCCCCCTTTCCCCCCCCATTTTTCCCGCCCCCCTTTCCCCCCCCCCCCCCCCTTTTTTCCCCCCCGGGCCCCCCTTTTCCTTTTAAAAACCCCTTTTTCTTTTTTTTTTTTCCCCCCCCCAACCCCAAAAATTTTCCCCCTTTTCCCCCCCCCATGTCCCTTTTTTTCCCCCCCTTTTTTTCCCCCAATTTCCCGATTTAAAAAAAAAACCCCCCCCCTTTTTTTTTTTTTTAAAAAACCCCTTCCCCCCTCAACCCTTTTTTAAACCCCCCCCCCAAAAAAATTTTTTTCCTTTCCCCCAAAAAAACCCATTTTTTTTAATTTGGGGGTTTTTCCCCCAAAAACCCCCCCCCCAAAAATTTTTTTTTTAAAAAAAATTAAATTTTTTTTAAAAATTTTTAAAAAATTTTTTTTTTTTGGGGGGGGAAAAAAAATTTTTTTTTTTGGTTTTTTTTCCCTTAAAAAAATTTTTTTTTAAAAAAGGGGGGGGTTTTTTTTCCCTTTTTTTTTTTTTTTTTAGGGATTTTTTTTAAAAGGGGGAAAAAGTTGTTTAGAAGCAGTGAAAAGTTTTTATCGAGGATGTAAGGCATGTGTACGTGTAGGAAGAGAGGAAAGTGATTGGTTCTCAGTGAATGTAGGTTTGCGGCTTAGGGGTGTGTGATGTCTCCATGGTTGTTTAATTTGTTTTATGGATGGGGTTGTTAGGGAGGTAAATGCAAGAGTTTTGGAAAGAGGGGCAAGTATGAAGTCTGTTGGGGATGAGAGAGCTTGGGAAGTGAGTCCAGTTGTTGTTCGCTGATGATACAGCGCTGGTGGCTGATTCATGTGAGAAACTGCAGAAGCTGGTGACTGAGTTTGGAAAAGTGTGTGGAAGAAGAAAGTTAAGAGTAAATGTGAATAAGAGCAAGGTTATTAGGTACAGTAGGGTTGAGGGTCAAGTCAATTGGGAGGTGAGTTTGAATGGAGAAAAACTGGAGGAAGTGAAGTGTTTTAGATATCTGGGAGTGGATCTGCAGCGGATGGAACCATGGAAGCGAAGTCGGATCATAGGGTGGGGGAGGGGGCGAAAATCCTGGGGCCTTGAAGAATGTGTGGAAGTCGAGAACATTATCTCGGAAAGCAAAAATGGGTATGTTGAAGGAATAGTGGTTCCAACAATGTTGTATGGTTGCGAGGCGTGGGCTATGGATAGAGTTGTGCGCAGGAGGATGGATGTGCTGGAAATGAGATGTTTGAGGACAATGTGTGGTGTGAGGTGGTTTGATCGAGTAAGTAACGTAAGGGTAAGAGAGATGTGTGGAAATAAAAAGAGTATGGTTGAGAGAGTAGAAGAAGGTGTTTTGAAATGGTTTGGGCACATGGAGAGAATGAGTGAGGAAAGATTGACCAAGAGGATATATGTGTCGGAGGTGGAGGGAACGAGGAGAAGTGGGAGACCAAATTGGAGGTGGAAAGATGGAGTGAAAAAGATTTTGTGTGATCGGGGCCTGAACATGCAGGAGGGTGAAAGGAGGGCAAGGAAGAGAGTGAATTGGAGCGATGTGGTATACAGGGGTTGACGTGCTGTCAGTGGAGTGAATCAAGGCATGTGAAGCGTCTGGGGTAAACCATGGAAGCTGTGTAGGTATGTATATTTGCGTGTGTGGACGTGTGTATATACATGTGTATGGGTGGGGGGGGGGGGTTGGGCCATTTCTTTCGTCTGTTTCCTTGCGCTACCTCGCAAACGCGGGAGACAGCGACTAAGTATAAAAAAAAAAAAAAAAAAAAAAAATATATATATATATATATACTATATATATATATATATATGAGGATTGGCGGATGGCATGCATTATGTTTTTTTTTGGCCCCCCAATGTTACACAGGCAAAGGGGATAAGAATGAGTGCTCAAATTACAGAGGTATAAGTTTGTTGAGTATTCCTGGTAAATTATATGGGGTGAAGAGGTTATTGATTGAGAGGGTGAAGGCATGTACAGAGCATCAGATTGGGGAAGAGCAGTGTGGTTTCAGAAGTGGTAGAGGATGTGTGGATCAGGTGTTTGCTTTGAAGAATGTATGTGAGAAATACTTAGAAAAGCAAATGGATTTGTATGTAGCATTTATGGATCTGGAGAAGGCATATGATAGAGTTGATAGAGATGCTCTGTGGAAGGTATTAAGAATATATGGTGTGGGAGGAAAGTTGTTAGAAGCAGTGAAACGTTTTCATCGAGGATGTAAGGCATGTGTACGTGTAGGAAGAGAGGAAAGTGATTGGTTCTCAGTGAATGTAGGTTTGCGGCAGGGGTGTGTGATGTCTCCATGGTTGTTTAATTTGTTTATGGATGGGGTTGTTAGGGAGGTAAATGCAAGAGTTTTGGAAAGAGGGGCAAGTATGAAGTCTGTTGGGGATGAGAGAGCTTGGGAAGTGAGTCAGTTGTTGTTCGCTGATGATACAGCGCTGGTGGCTGATTCATGTGAGAAACTGCAGAAGCTGGTGACTGAGTTTGGAAAAGTGTGTGGAAGAAGAAAGTTAAGAGTAAATGTGAATAAGAGCAAGGTTATTAGGTACAGTAGGGTTGAGGGTCAAGTCAATTGGGAGGTGAGTTTGAATGGAGAAAAACTGGAGGAAGTGAAGTGTTTTAGATATCTGGGAGTGGATCTGGCAGCGGATGGAACCATGGAAGCGGAAGTGGATCATAGGGTGGGGGAGGGGGCGAAAATCCTGGGGGCCTTGAAGAATGTGTGGAAGTCGAGAACATTATCTCGGAAAGCAAAAATGGGTATGTTTGAAGGAATAGTGGTTCCAACAATGTTGTATGGTTGCGAGGCGTGGGCTATGGATAGAGTTGTGCGCAGGAGGATGGATGTGCTGGAAATGAGATGTTTGAGGACAATGTGTGGTGTGAGGTGGTTTGATCGAGTGAGTAACGTAAGGGTAAGAGAGATGTGTGGAAATAAAAAGAGCGTGGTTGAGAGAGCAGAAGAGTGTGTTTTGAAGTGGTTTGGGCACATGGAGAGGATGAGTGAGGAAAGATTGACCAAGAGGATATATGTGTCGGAGGTGGAGGGAACAAGGAGAAGAGGGAGACCAAATTGGAGGTGGAAAGATGGAGTGAAAAAGATTTTGTGTGATCGGGGCCTGAACATGCAGGAGGGTGAAAGGAGGGCAAGGAATAGAGTGAATTGGAGCGATGTGGTATACCGGGGTTGACGTGCTGTCAGTGGATTGAAGCAAGGCATGTGAAGCGTCTGGGGTAAACCATGGAAAGCTGTGTAGGTATGTATATTTGCGTGTGTGGACGTATGTATATACATGTGCATGGGGGGGGGGGGTGGGGCCATTTCTTTCGTCTGTTTCCTTGCGCTACCTCGCAAACGCGGGAGACAGCGACAAAGTATGATAAATATAAATATATATATATATATATATATATATATATATATATATATATATATATATATATATACATATATATATATATATATATATATATATATATATATATATATATATATATATATATATATATATATTATCCCTGGGGATACGGGAGAAAGAATACTTCCCACGTATTCCCTGCGTGTCGTAGAAGGCGACTAAAATGGGAGGGAGCGGGTGGCTGGAAATCCTCCCCTCTCGTTTTTTTTTAATTTTCCAAAAGAAGGAACAGAGAAGGGGGCCAGGTGAGGATTTTCCCTCTAAGGCCCAGTCCTCTGTTCTTAACGCTACCTCGCAAATGCGGGAAATGGCGAATCGTACGAAAAAAAAAAAAAAAAATATATTATCACTGGGGATAGGGGAGAAAGAATACTCCCCACGTATTCCCTGTGTGTTGTAGAAGGCGACTAAAAGGGAAGGGAGCGGGGGACTGGAAATTCTCCCCTCTCATTTTTTTTTTTAATTTTCCAAAAGAAGGAACAGAGAAGGGGGCCAGCTGAGGTTATTCCCTCAAAGGCCCAGTCCTCTGTTCTTAACGCTACCTCGCTAATGCGGGAAGTGGCGAATGGTATGAAAAAAAAAAAATATATATATATATATATATATATATATATATATATATATATATATATATATATATATATATATATATATATATATATTTTTTTTTTTTTTTTTTTTTAAACTATCCACCATTTCCCGCATTAGTGAGGTAGCGTTAAGAACAGAGGACTGGGCCTTTGTGGATTATCCTCACCTGGCCCTCCTCTGTTCCTTCTTTTAGAAAATTAAAAAAAAGAAAAAAAAAAAGAGAGGGGAGGATTTCCAGCCTCCCGCTCCCATATATATATATATATATATATATATATATATATATATATATATATATATATATATATATATATATATCCATAGCCCATGCCTCGCAACCATACAACATTGTTAGAACCACTATTCCTTCAAACATACCCATTTTTGCTTTCCGAGATAATGTTCTCGACTTCCACACATTCTTCAAGGCTCCCAGGATTTTCGCCCCCTCCCCCACCCTATGATCCACTTCTGCTTCCATGGCTCCATCCACTGCCAGATCCACTCCCAGATATCTAAAACACTTTACTTCCTCCAGTTTTTCTCCATTCAAACTTACCTCCCAATTGACTTGACCCTCAACCCTACTGTACCTAATAACCTTGCTCTTATTCACATTTACTCTTAACTTTCTTCTTTCACACACTTTACCAAACTCAGTCACCAGCTTCTGCAGTTTCTCACATGAATCAGCCACCAGTGCTGTATCATCAGCGAACAACAACTGACTCACTTCCCAAGCTCTCTCATCCCCAACAGACTTCATACTTGCCCCTCTTTCCAAAACTCTTGCATTCACCTCCTTAACAACCCCATCCATAAACAAATTAAACAACCATGGAGACATCACACACCCCTGCCGCAAACCTACATTCACTGAGAACCAATCACTTTCCTCTCTTCCTACACGTACACATGCCTTACATCCTTGATAAAAACTTTTCACTGCTTCTAACAACTTGCCTCCCACACCATATATTCTTAATACCTTCCACAGAGCATCTCTATCAACTCTATCATATGCCTTCTCCAGATCCATAAATGCTACATACAAATCCATTTGCTTTTCTAAGTATTTCTCACATACATTCTTCAAAGCAAACACCTGATCCACACATCCTCTACCACTTCCGAAACCACACTGCTCTTCCCCAATCTGATGCTCTGTACATGCCTTCACCCTCTCAATCAATACCCTCCCATATAATTTACCAGGAATACTCAACAAACTTATACCTCTGTAATTTGAGCACTCACTCTTATCCCCTTTGCCTTTGTACAATGGCACTATGCACACATTCTGCCAATTCTCAGGCACCTCACCATGAGTCATACATACATTAAATAACCTTACCAACCAGTCAATAATACAGTCACCCCCTTTTTTAATAAATTCCACTGCAATACAATCCAAACCTGCTGCCTTGCCGGCTTTCATCTTCCGCAAAGCTTTTACTACCTCTTCTCTGTTTACCAAATCATTTTCCCTTACCCTCTCACTTTGCACACCACCTCGACCAAAACACCCTATATCTGCCACTCTATCATCAAACACATTCAACAAACCTTCAAAATACTCACTCCATCTCCTTCTCACACAGCACCACTTGTTATCACCTCCCCATTTGCACCCTTCACTGAAGTTCCCATTTGCTCCCTTGTCTTATGCACTTTATTTACCTTCTTCCAGGAACATCTTTTTTTTTTTTTTTTTTGCTTTGTTGCTGTCTCCCGCGTTTGCGAGGTAGCGCAAGGAAACAGACGAAAGAAATGGCCCAAACCACCCCCATACACATGTATATACATACGTCCCCACACGCAAATATACATACCTACACAGCTTTCCATGGTTTACCCCAGAGGCTTCACATTCCCTGATTCAATCCACTGACAGCACGTCAACCCTGGTATACCACATCAAGCCAATTCACTCTATTCCTTGCCCTCCTTTCACCCTCCTGCATGTTCAGGCCCCAATCACACAAAATCTTTTTCACTCCATCTTTCCACCTCCAATTTGGTCTCCCACTTCTCATTCGCTCCGCCTCCGACACATATATCCTCTTGGTCAATCTTTCCTCACTAATTCTCTCCATGTGCCCAAACCATTTCAAAACACCCTCTTCTGCTCTCTCAACCACGCTCTTTTTATTTCCACACATCTCTCTTACCCTTACGTTACTTACTCGATCAAACCACCTACCACCACACATTGTCCTCAAACATCTCATTTCCAGCACATCCACCCTCCTGCGCACAACTCTATCCATAGCCCACGCCTCGCAACCATACAACATTGTTGGAACCACTATTCCTTCAAACATACCCATTTTTGCTTTCCAAGATAATGTTCTCAACTTCCACACATTCTTCAAGGCTCCCAGGATTTTCGCCCCCTCCCCCACCCTATGATCCGCTTCTGCTTCCATGGTTCCATCTGCTGCCAGATCCACTCCCAGATATCTAAAACACTTTACTTCCTCCAGTTTTTCTCCATTCAAACTTACCTCCCAATTGACTTGACCCTCAACCCTACTGTACCTAATTACCTTGCTCTTATTCACATTTACTCTTAACTTTCTTCTTTCACACACTTTACCAAACTCAGTCACCAGCTTCTGCAGTTTCTCACATGAATCAGCCACCAGCGCTGTATCATCAGCGAACAACAACTGACTCACTTCCCAAGCTCTCTCATCCCCAACAGACTTCATACTTACCCCTCTTTCCAAAACTCTTGCATTCACCTCCCTAACAACCCCATCCATAAACAAATTAAACAACCATGGAGACATCACACACCCCTGCCGCAAACCTAGATTCACTGAGAACCAATCACTTTCCTCTCTTCCTACACGGTACACATGCCTTACATCCTCGATAAAAACTTTTCACTGCTTCTAACATCTTTTTATTCTCCCTAAAATTTAATGATACTCTCTCACCCAACTCTCATTTGCCCTCTTTTCCACCTTTTGCACCTTTCTCTTGACCTCCTGTCTCTTTCTTTTATACATCTCCCACTCAATTGCATTTTTTCCCTGCAAAAATCGTCCAAATGCCTCTCTCTTCTCTTTCACTAATAATCTTACTTCTTCATCCCACCACTCACTACCCTTCCTAATCAACCCACCTCCCACTCTTCTCATATATATATATATATATATATATATATATATATATATATATATATATATATATATATATATTCCTATGAGTCCACGGGGAAAATGAAACACGAAAAGTTCCCAAGTGCACTTTCGTGTAATAATCACATCATCAGGGGAGACGCGAGAGAAATATAACAGTCAGTTGATATACATCGAAGAGACGACGCTAGGACGCCATTTGATAAACATTCTTTCTCCCCTATTTTAATGGTTTGGTCACATGGAGAGAATGAGTGAGGAAACATTAACAAAGATTGTCAGAGGTGGAGGGAACGAGGAGAAGTAGACCAAATTGAACATGGAAGGATGGAGTGAAAAAGATTTTGGGCGATCGGGGCCTGAACATGCAGGAGGGTGAAAGGCGTGCAAGGAATAGAGTGAATTAGAACAATGTGGTATAATGGGGTCGACGTGCTGTCAATGGATTGAACCAGGGCATGTGAAGCATCTGGGGTAAACCATGGAAAGTTTTGTGGGGCCTGGATGTGGAAAGGGAGCTGTGGTTTCGGTGCATTATTCATGGCAGCTAGAGACTGAGTGTGAATGAATGTGGCCTTTGTTGTCTTTTCCTAGCTGTACCTCACACGCATGCAGGGGGATTTCATGTGTGGCGGGGTGGCGATGGGAATGAATAAAGACAGCAAGTGGTTTATATATATATATATATTTATTATTTATTTATTATACTTTGTCGCTGTCTCCCGCGTTTGCGAGGTAGCGCAAGGAAACAGACGAAAGAAATGGCCCAACCCACCCCCATACACATGTATATACATACGTCCACACACGCAAATATACATACCTGCACAGCTTTCCATGGTTTACCCCAGACGCTTCACATGCCTTGATTCAATCCACTGACAGCACGTCAACCCCGGTATAGCACATCGATCCAATTCACTCTATTCCTTGCCCTCCTTTCACCCTCCTGCATGTTCAGGCCCCGATCACACAAAATCTTTTTCACTCCATCTTTCCACCTCCAATTTGGTCTCCCTCTTCTCCTCGTTCCCTCCACCTCCGACACATATATCCTCTTGGTCAATCTTTCCTCACTCATCCTCTCCATGTGCCCAAACCACTTCAAAACACCCTCCTCTGCTCTCTCAACCACGCTCTTTTTATTTCCACACATCTCTCTTACCCTTACGTTACTCACTCGATCAAACCACCTCACACCACACATTGTCCTCAAACATCTCATTTCCAGCACATCCACCCTCCTGCGCACAACTCTATCCATAGCCCACGCCTCGCAACCATACATTGTTGGAATCACTATTCCTTCAAACATACCCATTTTTGCTTTCCGAGATAATGTTCTCGACTTCCACACATTCTTCAAGGCCCCCAGAATTTTCGCCCCCTCCCCCACCCTATGATCCACTTCCGCTTCCATGGTTCCATCCGCTGCCAGATCCACTCCCAGATATCTAAAACACTTCACTTCCTCCAGTTTTTCTCCATTCAAACTCACCTCCCAATTGACTTGACCCTCAACACTACTGTACCTAATAACCTTGCTCTTATTCACATTTACTCTTAACTTTCTTCTTCCACACACTTTACCAAACTCAGTCACCAGCTTCTGCAGTTTCTCACATGAATCAGCCACCAGCGCTGTATCATCAGCGAACAACAACTGACTCACTTCCCAAGCTCTCTCATCCCCAACAGACTTCATACTTGCCCCTCTTTCCAAAACTCTTGCATTTACCTGCCTAACAACCCCATCCATAAACAAATTAAACAACCATGGAGACATCACACACCCCTGCTGCAAACCTACATTCACTGAGAACCAATCACTTTCCTCTCTTCCTACATGTACACATGCCTTACATTCTAGATAAGAACATTTTCTCGGAGAGCAAAAATGGGTATGTTTGAAGGAATAGTGGTTCCAACAATGTTGTATGGTTGCGAGGCGTGGGCTATGGATAGAGTTGTGCGCAGGAGGGTGGATGTGCTGGAAATGAGATGTTTGAGGACACTATGTGGTGTGAGGTGGTTTGATCGAGTAAGTAATGTAAGGGTAAGAGAGATGTGTGGAAATAAAAAGAGTATGGTTGAGAGAGTAGAAGAAGGTGTTTTGAAATGGTTTGGTCACATGGAGAGAATGAGTAAGGAAAGATTGACCATGAGGATAATATGTGTCAGAGGTGGAGGGAACGAGGAGAAGTGGGAGACCAAATTGGAAGTGGAAAGATGGAGTGAAAAAGATTTTGAGTGATCGGGGCCTGAACATGCAGGAGGGTGAAAGGCGTGCAAGGAATAGAGTGAACTGGAACGATGTGGTATACCGGGGTCGACGTGCTGTCAATGGATTGAATCAGGGCATGTGAAGCGTCTGGGGTAAACCATGGAAAGTTCTGTGGGGGCCTGGATGTGGAAAGGGAGCTGTGGTTTCGGTGCATTATTACATGACAGCTAGAGACTGAGTGTGAACGAATGTGGCCTTTGTTGTCTTTTCCTAGCGCTACCTCGCACACATGAGGGGGAAGGGGTTGTTATTCCATGTGTGGCGAGGTGGCGATGGGAATAAATAAAGGCAGACAGTATGAATTATGTACATGTGTATATATGCATATGTCTGTGTGTGTATATATATGTGCACATTGAGATGTATAGGTATGTATATTTGCGTGTGTGGACGTGTATGTATACATGTGTATGTGGGTGGGTTGGGCCATTTCTTTCGTCTGTTTCCTTGCGCTACCTCGCTAACACGGGAGACAGCGATAAAGCAAAATACATAAATAATATATATATATATATATAGAACATACAAACCTCCAACATTCAGGATCGAACCCTGGACCCCTATGCGCGAGGCAGGAATGCTAACCGCTAGGCTATGGGCCTGGAGTAATGCCATCTCAGTTATCAACTCCAACTCTGCGCGAGGCAGGAATGCCAACGTTGCGCTAGGCTATGGGCCTGGAGTAATGTCATCTCAGTTATCAACTCCAACTCCAGTACCATTCTATGAATGTGCGCGTTTATATGTACTTTATTTGTATATATAGCGCAAGGAAACAGACGAGAGAATGATGACTGTAGTTATCCTAATGACCCAGCTGATGCTAACAATATCAGAGGTGTCTTACAAGCATACGTGTAACTGACTTATATAGTTCTATTGAATCAAATCTCTGGAGGGGAGTGATGAATAGACGTGTACAACCTTCATCATCGTATCATTTTCTGTACACTGTTGAAATATGTTCCCTGTTGCATAGTGACGTGTATTACCTTCGACTGTAATGCACGCCTCTCTAGAATGTGACTTGACCATAGTCAGATGTCATGTAAGACTGTGATGTAACATATATCTTGTAAGACTGTGACGTGTGCTACGTTCGATGTGACGTGCAGTCCGATTGTGACGTGTACCGTTTGATGACGACGGCCACTGTCTTACGTGGTGACGTGTACATTTGGATGATTGGGACGCGTACCTCGATAGGTGGTAATATGTATTCCGTAAAGGCTGTGATGTCTAAATCATCGACAGCTGGTGGCGTATTGTGTTAAATGGCGACGTGTACATTTGTAGATGGTGAGCTTCGTTTGGGAGTTTCATACATTCATCCCAAATGTGATGTGACGTGTACCATATTAGATGGCGATGTATACCATGATAGATTGTGACCCAGACTCCATAACACACTAACGTGTGCCACATCTGCCAGTGACGGCTACTCCGTCAGCTGGTTGTATGCACCCTGGTAGACTGCAATGTATGCCCCGTTTAAAGGTGATATGCTTAGTATTGACGCGCCAGTAAAATTGCCACAGATTAGTGTAGTTGAGGCAAGCCATGTAGCAGCTGCCGAGAATCCAATGAAAAGTTATCACCAGTTCAACGGGACTTTCATATTTTGCTTCAACACGTGTGGAGTCTCACTGGATCGGTGTGAAACTTGAGAGTACAGTAGACGCCATCAGACTTTTGGGGAGAAGGAGGCCAATGCCTTAGGTCCCCTTTCTACTGACGAATAGAAAACAGAAAAGGCATTCATCTATTAGACGTCGCGAACATGTGTGTGCACTTGACTTGCTACAGGAACATAAATAAAGCAAGGAAGATTTTATCTAAGCTTATTTGGGGTTCCACTTTAAAGCAATAACAGCAAGAATGTTAGAAAAAAAATTGGGACAAACAGAGAGGAAGCCTGAGAAAGTGTTTGTGAGCTACATGGTTAGATGTGACGACCTGGTGAGTCAGAGGAAGAAATGGAAGTCAGCCTTATACACAAGAGCGCATAGTAGCGAAGATAAGGATCCTGTATGCATCGCAGTAAGGAATTTGCTTCTAGTTCTAGGGTTAGAAAGTAAAAACAAACAAACAAACAGCCACTCCTGTTGTGGAAGACCTCAAAGTACGTGAGCTTCATGCATGAGGAACATTTGACTCACGAGGTCATGGCAACTCCATGATCTTTTTCCTCATTTACTTTAGTCAACAAATTTCCTTGTAGTAGATAATCGTATTTGGTATTCATACCTCCAGCGTGCATAACTTAATACTTGTCTGTACACTTTTATCATCTGCCACTTGTCTGACCATTTTGCTAGTTAAGATTCTTTCGAAATATTTCAGAGTCTTGCGCACTGACAGCTCTACCTCTTAATTTTGTATCGTCCACAGATCTGGGGATCTTGGACATGAGACCCAGTTCTGGATTATTAGTTTATATTATGAAGAATACTGAGGACCGACCTCTGTGGCACACACTCGTCACCATGAGAGAGAGAGAGAGAGAGAGAGAGAGAGAGAGAGAGAGAGAGAGAGAGAGAGAGAGAGAGAGAGAGAGAGAGAGAGAGAGATAATGATCATCTCCGTCCTTTACCAGGCGCAGGCCACAGAAATCAGGGATTACAATCCTTCCTGGGCTTGGTGAAGCATTATCCTAAGTCCACAAGACACATCTGCAGAGGAAGCCAAGCCCTGGGCAGAATCAAAAGGATGAAGATGTGATGTGAGGAAGACAAAGAAAGACATAGCGTGGATTGATAAAGCTATACAAAGCCTTTTGAAGCTGGCCACGGAGATGGGACGAGCATAGTCTGTTTATAGCAGACAGACCTTCATTACCACGGATGCAAGCGATGATGACTCAATCATTGCCATGCCCCAGATTACAAAAAAGACTATTGTGTTACTGAGAAAGAAACACCAGCCATGATACAAAGGCTACATATGAACAAAATACACATTTTTACGGACCAACAGCCATCAGTAAAGTTCAAAGGCAAGAACGCTAAATGGAAGGATAGCCAGGTGGCAAATGATGCTGGGAATGCAAGACTCAGTGGCATAGACCGAGAAAACAATGCTGTAGTGACATCTACGATCGGAAAGACGCCAGAGACAAGATGGGGGGCAGCAGTCAGTTGCAAGATTGAGAATACAGTAGATGAAGAAACTGATAGAAAATATATGCATTTTGAAATCTTATCAGAATAAACAGGAGCCCAGTATGCCCATGACACATGGAAGTAAGTGGCAGTGTTTACAGAGAGGATATATGTGGCAGGTGTTGACACCTGAAACATAGCACAAGCTGTGATGACCTGGCTAGTGTAGTGTTTGCCCACCCTGGGCCATAGAGGCTTCCGTGTTGACAATGGCTCAATTGAATAAATTCGCACGCTGGTCCTGCATGACTGATGATGTAAGGAATTTTGCCAGTTATGCAAGATGATCATAATGCTCAGGCTAGCGAGAAATGTACGTGCACTGTTGCAGAAATAACCAAGCGTCGGATGAACCTGGCGAGACCCGAAGGCGTATCCCAAACTAAGAACACATACGCCATGACCGTCACACATGCCCTAAAGTGGGCTGTTACTGCTGCGTCAACGAGAAATGACAGCGATGCAACAGAAGTAGCAAAGGCATCTGCGACGTAATTCGTCAGTGCCTGAAGGCACGCCTCAACAGCTGGTTACAGACGGTGGTGATGAAATGCTTAACGCTCAACTGAATGACGGGAAGCAACCCTAATATCTCAAATTCAGGGCGCGGCATAACACGACCACTCCTTACCGCCCATCAAGGAGTGGGGCAACAGAGAAAGCGAATGGAACCAGAAACCAGATTTTGAAGACGATGGCCTACGTTAACCCTGAGCACCGGATGCTGATGTTACGAATGTCAATATTTGCATAAGGCAGATGCTGCCAACGGACTATCAGGAAACGGTGATATTTACTCATTTTCTCTAATGAGGATCCACACGTATCCTACCGAATCAGCACCGAGAATGTGAAGCCACGGTACAATGAAGATGATTCCTGAGAGGACATGGTACTGATGACCAAAACAGTATTTCACACTTGTCACCTGCACTTACAGAAGCCTAGCCGCGAATGTCGAGGATGTGGGAGCCCACGAAACATAAAGAAAATCTCGGTGGGATATAAAAAGGAACCCACCACACATCCTCAAGACCGGAACATCGACGGAACTGTAGGTACGACTGTCCTTATCACTTAACTAAGGGATTCAAACGTAAACACAGTCTCATGGAAGATCAGATAAATGTACTAACCCTACACACGCACCGCGTGTAGGTGTATTTCCTGTGGATTGTTCACTGAGAAGACATAACAAAATTGTATCAAGAGCGTTTCCATGTGTCTAATATGACATGAAGAACAGACAAGAACGAGGACGATAAAGAACAGACAGTAACGAAGATGAAGAACAGATAATAACGAGGAATATGAAGAACAGACAATAACGAGGAGGAAGTGAATGATCGGAGTGACTTAAGGAAACTGGGCCTTGCTTTCGCCACAAAGGCAGCTCTCGAGTGGAAGAGACAGCTGAAGCACAAAGACAGCTACAGCTGAGGAAAATCGCGCAACTGAGAGTAATTGGTTCGCGAGCGAGTTAGTGAGGAACGAAAAAGCAATAAATGAAAAATTAGATGGAGCAAAAGGAAGTCGTCCAGCTGACAATCAGACTTTGACGGATGGGCGAATTCTGACAGATACACAGTTCAGACTTCCTCACAGAGAAACCATTGGAGGATAAGTAAAAACAATATTTGCTGAGGACTCTGGCCTAAGTTCCCCAAGAAGAGAGGTTAAGGCAATAGGTCGGGAGCGCCACAAGTACCAGTGTAGTAAAAGAGCCATCAATTTAAAAACAAGAACCAGGAGCGTGCCATGAGAATTGAAACTGGAGTGAGGTCAACGCCTTCGGGGTCCCTCATCCTGGAATTTTCAGTAGCACTTGATGAACAAACAATGGTAGAGGGTATTACCACAGATACTTCATGCATTGTCTTCTCTGTTCGTGAAGAGTTCCTTACCCTTCACTGATGAGTTGAATCTTTCCCTGAGTAAGTAAGGCACAGAGAAGTTATGGTTCCTGTCTGTCGGTGTTCCCAGGGATGTACACATATAAGATTAAGGCGGCTTAAGGTTTCTATCACAGCCTCACCAGACCCTTTAGAGCTTGATACTCTAAGCTTCTATGGTATTGCAGCCCTCCTCATCCTACCCGAGGTGAAGGATTTATATGGGAAGACTGGTCTCTACGACCTACCTAAAGATGCCAAAAGTCTTGACTAGGAAGATGGGCAACAAGGTCCAAGGAACAGGTTCATGAGTCTCAGGAGAGGCCTAAATTGTATGGAAGTCATTTGCAAGTCTGGGCCACTTCGCCATAAACCGTATTAAGTCGTATCAACAAAGCATCTGGGACTTGACGTAGGCAGCCTGGATGGAACAAATGAATGAGCGACTGCCGTTGGTGCTACACAGCCATGGCTGTCAACCATCTGCACGCATGTGGACATGGAGAGGACAACCTAAATGATATAGTAGTCACATGTTCCCCCACTTAGCCAGGCCATGACAAAAGAAGTGAATCTCCCTTACTCCAGCGGCTGCAAGGATCTGTTATACTACATCCAAGAGCAGGGCACCTCCTTGGTGACCTTATGGAGCTGCTACGCCTTCACTACAGCCTGGACGGCTGCAACAGACGTCCTTCAGGAGTTCCTGAAAGCCATACCAGGATACGTTGCAACGAAGAAGAGGCAACAGCTCGTCGGCCTCCACTGAGATGCTATACCTTCGTCATAACCAGAACAACTGTAATTGGTGATCCCGGAAAGTTGCTGACGAACCATAACAAGATGAAGATGTGGGAAGCAGATTATAGAATAAGCCTCGAGACGAGCTCAGCTGGAGAGCAGAGTATTGTCTAAATGTGTGGTAAGTACAGAACAAAAGGCATATCAGTACTGTATAGATATAGAGTACTAAACAAGAGGTATATCAGTTTTGTATAGATATAGAGTAAGTGTGGGAAGTATGGAAAAGGAAAAAAAAAATGTCATTCTTGGATTTCAATTAAGCTATGAGGAACCTGAACGGCTCAGGCCAAGACATCAACTTTGACAAAAGATTAATTTTCATGAGTCTTCAGCAACCAAGACAGACACAAAACGTGTAATCTAACTTGGAACAAAAGGGAAAAGGGCTGGCTGGATTCATCATCACAAAACCAGGAAAAAGCAGAAGCTATTATAAATATTTGTGAATGATATTTGGACGGATAAAGTTACATGGACACATTATGTGAAAAAAGGCGAACAGTTTCACATGAGAATCCCCATAAATCCTATGGTTAGATGTGCGGAAATTAGTGTGTACGAACAGGTATATATTCATCCCAGTCATGGGCTCCCACCAGGGCGGCCATAGGAACAACAGTGCGATCCCCTGAGGGAGGTAGTGTGAGTTGAGAAGTGAACACTAGTAGTTGCGCCACAAGGGACCTCATTGTGGAGTGAAATCCCGGCCGTGGTGAGTAGAGACATTCTACCCACCGACCTTACCCTCTGTGGAGAACACTCAAATCCATCAGATGTTAACTGCTGAACAGTTCAGGGTGTTCAGTAGTAAAGATTATCTATGGTAACAGACGACCTTATTTTGTGCAACTGTTTATAGAACAATATTTCAATTAGTATACAATGCGGGATGCAAGGATACCAGTTGGTACTGATGTCTTCTTATGTTACAAGAGGAAAACAAAGAATGACCCTAATTCTTTTCCGTAAATATATCAAGAGAATATTTTTTTCCCTGCTTCTGTTTATCAAAAGTACAGCCATGGAGGCTACGTGAGCCGACGTTTCCAACAGATATGTCAACCAACCACCTATCCCCCTTAGCTCGAGATTGGGGACAAAAGACCGAAGAATTCACCAGGTACTCACTAGGTATTCATCATATAAATTATCAAGATAAAAAAGCGGTAGAAGGATAGTAAGATGAGTTAAATAAGTTTGTATGTTGTCGTGGAATCCTTGGAACTTATATACCATGTCGCAGTAAAACAGTAAGGACAACAGAAAAAGAAAGTAAAAGATCAACAAAAGGGACCTTGTTTGGTTCACTTAAGAGAAACATACACGAGCAAACACATACACACACGACACAGGTACGTACGAATGGATTCTTGTATGTGGAGGGAGAGAATCACCTCCCACCTCGCTGTTCTGGAGATACAAACCTGGCATTTCTATAAGCGACTAGGCTATCGCCAATCCCACACTTGAGATAGAGTGATCTGTATCCGTCCGCCTGGGGCAAGATGGGGTGTTGACACTCGCGTCCTCTTGAATCATACCAAAAGCCGTCACCCATTTCCTTGAGCAACTCAGCTGCATTGTCACCTAATTCACATCCATTTTTATCAAGTGAGAGGCTTTTACTATCTTCTATCTTTCCATCACCCTACTCGGCATGGCTCTCTGCCCGCGCCACCTCGTTCCAAGCACACCACTTCCACCTCTCAGTTATGGAAAACATTCAGCAATCTTCCAGACAGTCCACATCTCTTTCCACTTCTGCGTACACCCTTCACACTGTCGCCCCCATTTCTTCACTTGTTCTCTTCACACTCTTCACTTCTAAACAACTTTCTTGTTTTCTCTGAAGTTCATCGATATTTTCTCATTCTATGTCTCATCTACCCTTTTTTTTTTTTCGGTTTTCGTATCTTTCTTCTGACTTCCTGCCTCTTTCTCTTGTACCCCTCCAAGTAATTTGCACTCTTCTACATACAGGTCCCTTTTCTCTTTCACTATGATGTAACTTTCTCTTTCCACGATTCACTACTCTTTCTCTTACGTCCACATCGCACCTTTTGCATCCCCCAAACCTCATCTGCACAGTTAAGAGTTGATTCCTTAAGTACCTTCCCCTTCCACTTCCTTAGTCTCTTTCACTCTATCCCTATGCCACTTCTCGATCAATCTTTCCTGGTACCTCTGCACGCACACAACTTCTCTATGCTCGCTCATTTTTCACCATTTCTATACATATGTCATTTCCTCTTTTCCAGAAACCAACCACCAATTTTCCAACATTCCACCTGAAAGCCATCTTAGTACGTTCACATCTTCACAGCCATGTCAGTAAGCACTTAATTCATTAACTCTCGTTTACCTATAACCCACTCACTCAAAGATACTTATAAATGCATTTTTTCGTAAAATATGTATCATTAATCATCATTCCTTTTACAGCACACAGTTCACGAAGCTTTTCCGCATATCCATTTACACTAAGGATCCCGTTCTCCCCTCCTAATACCACAAATGCCACATTATCCACATCAATCAGATCCCCCTGTCCAAAATTCGATCCCTTGCATAAAATCTGTGTAAACACTATCTCCTCCCAGAGTGCATTCTTTCTTCTTAACTGATAATCAACCACTATTCATAGTTTACCTTCATTTGGACCTATTTAGTCCTCGAATTTAACAAACCACAGGAACTAAATAAAACAAATATACTACCTAATCAAAAAGGTCAACACTTGAGCGAATGCAGTGTGTTTCTATAAACAACTTCAATATCTATACAGGAATTATAGTCAGACATTTCTGTGCCAAAACTCGGTAAGATCTTGGGCGAGGCAGGACACAAGGTGAGTCAAAACTAAGGGTGAAATAAGACCCAGGGTAAGATAAGACAGAGGCAAGAGCCAGGGTGAGAAAAGATACAGCGTGAAGCAACACCCATAGTGAGGCGAGATACTGAGTGAGGCAAGATCTAGGGGTTCTCAAAGACTCACTGAGACAAGTACACCATAAGTCAAGATTTAGGGTGAGGCGGGATGAGGGGCAAAGCAAGACAGAATGAGGGAAGAGCCCTGGTGAACCAAGATGCACGAAATATGGCGAAGCAAGATAGGATGAGGCAAGAACCAATTTGAGGCAAGAGCCAGTGTGAGGGAAGACACAGGGTGAAGCAAGACAATGAGTGAGGCAATAGCCAGGGTGAGGCAAGGAACAAGATCTATCTCTCCATATCTTAACCACCGTAACTAAGCGCTGAAAGTTTAAAGTTTTCAGATCATTTGATATCTACACGAAGGCTGGAAATGGTTGTCATAGATATGAAATCAGCAATATGTGAAGTCTTTGCAAAAGACATTTTTATGCTAAATTTCATCGACAGTGGCTAAAGTACGTCTAAGCAATGACCCCCACCCCACCCCACCCACAAAAAAGTGTCCTCTGATCCTCGAAGAAAAGTCAAAAATGATCATATCAGAAATCTGATGTAGGAGGTGAGTGGTACATGTAAAAAGACATTTCTGTGCCAAAGTTCATAATCAATGACAAAATTATGGCTAAATAATTGTCAAAAAATACAGATTCAGTGACTTTTGACGAGAACAGAAGTAATGATTCAAATGACAAGTTTCCTGTGCCTTGTATGGCGTTTAGCGTTTCGCCTCGATTGATTGAGATGATGCACAACACTAACTAAATTATACGTTCAGTAGCTGTTACTAGTAAACTAAACTATATGTTTAGCAGCTGTCACCAAGAATAGTAGTGACAGACCAACAAAAGCATAGGCTACACTGAAAGAAAAATATTTGACTTGCTGCGGAAATACTGATTGATGCGCAAGTACAGAAAACATTAAAAAAGGACAAATCAAGAATACTTATAGTGTTCAATACAAAACCTGAAAAAATAAAGGAAAAGGAGCAAGGAAAGAAAACAAGGAAAGAAAACATCCTTAAAGGTAAAAAAAAAACAGGAAGGGCAGCAAGTAACACACGCATACTGCACGTAATGGGACATAAACAATGTGTTACTATGGCGGACATGATAGCGGAAGGAACCCATCCACACGGCAGTCAGTTACACCCACGCCTTGGACCCTCCCCTGCATGCCAAGCCACCTGCCTCACCCTCCCCATGTTGCTGTTGATTAACTCCATCCTCTTTGGACTAAATCATGTGGACTGTACTTTGATATTAACAGCGCCAGATGGTCTGTTAGCACTCGCTGCTTGTGCACGCGTTTCTTGTCCATATTCATTTTATATCTCAATTTGTATGAGGTTAAGATCCAAGGCATGAGGTCAGGTCAAGACAGAGGACCAAGACTTACGAGAAGACATGCTCCTCTGTGTGTGGTGTTTGTGTTCCGTCCGCCTTGTCTGTATATCCTATCATTGACCGCACGAGAGCTCCATCACCGTTAGTGTCCATGTTTAAGATCATTACCAATATGATGGCCTTCACATACCTTAGCAGTGATGAGATCAAAATGTTAAAGGTCGAGGAAGAAGTACTGACACCGTGTGAAGCGTAACTATCACGTTCGTAAAATTTACCACCACCTACACACATCCCTGTGCACCACTCTCGCCATCCGCCAACTTTCATAATCTTTTTTGAAGTCGATGTTTCTGGCCAAGGACAAGTCCTCACTGAGGTCGGGCCTTAGAGGAAATAAGAAAAAAGCTAAAAAGGTACAACAATAAAGAGAAAGAAAAATACATACATAGAGAGAGAGAGAGAGAGAGAGAGAGAGAGAGAGAGAGAGAGAGAGAGAGAGAGAGAGAGAGAGAGAGAGAATCAGTTTTGATGGATGTGAAAAAATTCTTTTCTTTTTCTTAGAAAAGGGGCAGGTAATAATTGTCTGGAATTATATGAAAAGGTAAGTCCCAAAGCTTAGCGATCTAGGAAAAGAAACAGACATCACGACAGCCCATCCTTAAGCTACCGACGACCACATTGTATTCCTATGACACAGTGGTTTGCAGTGGTCTACGTAATGGCGGGGGCACACGACGTGTCATTTCTCGAGAACAGAACCCAAGGAATATTCACAGATGAAGATTTACCCAAAACTGCGGTCACGGTAAATGGGTCAAGTTTTAAGGTTAGGTTGGGGGCATATGATAACTTGGTTTGTTTTGGACTCAATTTTGTCGAGTTCGTAGAGTGAGAACCTCCCAAGCGGTGAGAACAATTCACCTTACAAGAACGAATCAATCTTTTGTGGACTCAGAGCAACTGTTCAGAAGAGGGAAAACCACGGCAGCTGAACAAAACTTCCTGTTTTCTATAGGCAGACTTGGGGGTTTCCAAGATAGAGTAGACGTTCTAGTGGTGACACGTGAATTTAATATGTTCAGTGGATGAAACGCAGAGCCATCAGTGGAGATGGGGAAGGTGTACTGGTTTTAGAAAGGGAAATGGAAAGATATTCAAATGCTAAGTTGTAACTGCCCCACAGAGACACCCTGTCCAAAGCAGAGTTTAAAGGGGTAACTGCGAAGAGCCGCAGATCGAGCTGAAGATGATTAAATGGATTCAAAATAAGTGGAGGAATGTGGAGTAAGTCGTCAATTAGGTTTTCCATGATTTCACTCGTAGTGATGAAACACGTGGGTGAACGTGTTACTTTGAATGAGGCAAAGATATTCATGTTCAATAAGACTGTTAGTTTATGTAATGATTTACCGGTTAGAGTAGATGAAATCACCACCACAGTAACGGTTAAGAATAGACTTGACAAATACGTGGCTTCGAGTTCCACGACTGATGTTATTTGCGCCTCGTTAAATATATGCACTATATTCGTCTTTCAATCATCAGTATGCCTCTCTGCTTTAACCACACTTAAGTTACAAGTTTCTGAACTCTTCCTTTATCATAAACAGCCTCGAGAGGACTCGTTGGTCTGTTGCTATTTGAATTCTTTGTATTCCTTGACCCAAAAAGTCGAGATTACGGGATCAGTTCATCAATACCAGGCACAGGTGAACAACTCGGTGTTCGGGAAAATGTTAACTCTGTCACATGTCTGGAAAGTTTCTCAGTACACTGAAAAATGCTATGACGTCGTTTACTTCTGTCAAAACTATGGTCACGAAGATATAACCAACCTGATGTATTGAAGATTCAGTATGACAGAAATATCAGCGGTTGAGACGGGTAATTAATTAAACAGCCAACAGAGACTGAGGGGAAGAAACGAGGAGAAAGGAATCACAAGCCGAGAGAGAGAGAGAGAGAGAGAGAGAGAGAGAGAGAGAGAGAGAGAGAGAGAGAGAGAGAGAGAGAGAGAGAGAGAGAGAGAGAACTGGAAGTTATTTTGAGTTATCGATCGGCAGATGGAAGTGTAGACTTGGGTGTCTAGGAAACCATTTGTCGAAATTTACGGTGTGACGGTCTGTGTGGCACCAACGTTAGCTTCTCCCTCGTCCCAGGACAAGCTGTTGTTCTGCACAGTCACAGTGAGTGACTGTGTGTGGGTAGGGGCGCATGTAGTATGTACATGCTTTTTGCCACACCTCACTCTTGTGCATCGATACATGACTGGACACACGCATAAAAACAAAGAAGATATATCAACTGCACATGAAGTTACCTACCTTAATAAGATAATTATTATAGTCTATCAAGAACATATATATTATAGTCTATCAAGAAATGATCTTAAAGATGAACATACAGAGGATGGGGGGTCACTACGCTCATTGTTTTTGTAACAACACATCATCATCGTACAGACGATGGTCATGACGACTTACATCCTAACAACGGTACATAAATGTTTCAAGCTACTAAGATCCTTAAGTACTCACCATCTTGACTATAGAGCTGGGACTCAATATAGCTGCCTCTCTTTTTTTGGCATTTCTCCTGTTGGTTCTGTGAACAGAAAAATAAAAGAAAGTTTAATACATCTATCCATCATATAGGCCATAATACAATTCCTTAACTAAATACCGGCCAATTGTACAGCGGGTCGTCAACAGGTACCCTATCCAGGTAAGAAGTAACCCAAGAAATGTATAGTAATAATATTAATAATAATGATAATAATAATAATAATAATGATAATAATAATAATAACAATAATAATAATAATAATAATTAATAATAATAATAATACTTACGTCCGTGTTACTTTACTAGGTAACAAAACACTGGGGCAACAAGATATGGAAAAATAAAAAAAATGTGATCGTTATCTTTAAATCAATTGCTTAAATCCTTCGTGATTTCGGTACACTGAAAAAATACATCAGTACACATATATCAACAAAGACATCAAGTCATTTTGTGTCGAAAGTAATTTCACAAGGTCATACACACACACACACACACACACACACACACACACACACACATCATCTAATAAAAATATTTATTAAGAAATAAAATCAGCTTCATTCAATTCGTGAATAAAAATAATTCTGAACAGAGACATGAATAAAAACAAATCTATAACAATTCGAAATTGGTATTCACGGATTGACTTGAGTAAATCAGCTCCAAAGACCTGAGCCCGGGGCCCTATTACAACCTCCTCCATTCCTTCTCTTTCCTTACCTATCTCTTCTTCACCACACTCCCAAGAACACTCCAACAAACGCCTTCCAAATTCCCCAGTTCCCAAAACCTTTCCCCCCAACCAACAAACAGGGTATTTTCGTGGTATGATTTCCAGCCATCCAGCGACCTACCCTCAAAGATTTCTGCAATGCTATACAAACTTTGTACGTACCAACCTTGATGGTGGCGAGGGAACATACTCCTCATTGCCTGTATGTAACAACATGATGGTGACGAGGGAACATACTCCTCATTGCCTGTACGTACCAACCTGATGGTGGCGAGGGAACATACTCCTCATTGCCTGTACATAACAAGATTAACTCATGATACAGAAACTGGACGTCGGTGTGGCTCACACCAACTGGGGCCTCCAAGTCACACAACCTGTGTTCAAACACAATGAGTAATACAAAACTTGAATACATCACTCGGTCACACCTCGTAGTATCAAAAGGTCCGCAGATCAGGTTCCCTGGTTATGTTTCAGGTAATGTGAGAACGGCTAAAGAAATGTGTGTATCAAACCCACCGACACAACCGTCACCTTGAAGCCATCATGTTCCAAAAACAAAAACAACAATAAACATTTCATCAACGAAAGATGGTACAAGGATGGAATTGTCAAAATGTATGTAGACAAAATAGGGATGATAGCGCTAATGAGAGCCTATTACTATATGATTTCCGATAGTCGAAAGAAAACTGGATGCATTTCCTGTTTCTTTAACGTCCTCACCTCAGTGACGCAGCCATACGATGGGGAAGTCATCCGTGAGAACAATCACTTGGAAACCTGAAGACAAAGGAAATGTTTGGTCGTATGTCAGACCACAAGAATGGTACGGGGAGGGAGTACTACACTCGTGGGGACACATTCTTAAACTATTCTAAAGTTTCATTTTCATTGTATTGCATTCACTCCTTTGGTACTACGAAAGTAATTATTCACAGTCTCTCTAACACGTATCTTACTTAATTTCACGATGTTCCATCTTTGCATCTTTAGAAGAAACTTTCACAGATGACGTCATAAAACTGATTGAGAAATGTATTTTTTTTAATCACCATATAACTCTCCTTGATGTCAAGGTAGACAAATTAAAGGCCTCTAACTTCTCACTGTATTTCAGCTTGCTAAATTCTGGTATCATCTTTGTTAGAGCTGGACCTTCTCTATTAGTTCTTTGTGCTTCTAAAGGATACTTTTTAGTTTTAGCCTAATGTAAGACATGTACAATATGTTGAATATATCCTCATCCATGATCTCGAATGCGATTCCGATATTTGCCAGCAGACAGTTTGTCACCTGTACAGTTCTCTGATAGTGGGGTCCTCGCAACATTTTACGTAGTGTCGACTACCGAGTCCATCTTGCACAAAGATTACTGCATCGAATTTCCTGCTAGTTAAAATTCACATCGAGGCCTTCATTCACTGTGTCCCATCTTCATTCACTTTGTATCTACTCAGGATGAAATTCATCAACCAGTGTATCACACCAAAACTGGGGTTCACCTCCGTTCCCTTGTAGGTTGATGCCGTTTTCCTCACTCCTACCTTCCCTCATAACCTTTGCATAAGCCACAAACAAAAGTAAGAGTCTAATCCTTCTAGTAAACCATTTACATATATCTAGAAAAGCACCAGTCCCAGGCGTGAATCAAGCACAGACCATTTCAGGAAGCTCCTTTCATGTGCATCTTTCGTGCCTCTCCTACTAAGGTAATTTTCATTCTCCTTTCAAGGAATTTCCCCCTTATTCTTGCCAGAGGATTCAGTTTCCTTGCCATCTTCTTATATAAGTGGTCGTTTCAAATGCATGATAGTCTGGTTTCACTTGTTATTTTTGTATCCTCATGTAAAACAGAATCAAACTCAAGCTTCACAAGATTTTTATTTTCATATTGTCTATCATACAAGACATCCTGAAGTTCCATGCCAGTGAGTGTAGCCACTCTGATTCTCGTGTGATCTGTGCTCTACTCTTACAAATAATTCCCCTGAGTACGCTCATGGAACTTGTCTCTCCACGAACTAATAGAAGTGCGTAGCTACTTTCGAGTTACCTTCAGTGAGCTTTAACCATAACGGCAGCGATAGCACGATGTGCTCACCGCACGTCTTGCTTGATGTGTAAGACTACTAGTGCCAGCTGCCCCCTGCAGGACATAATGATCGACTCTTGGCTCATCTGGGACTGATTTCAGCCATACACCATAAACGGTTTTTTAGATGTTACCTACAAACTTCTTATTTCTCCAGGCAGAAGAATGAGTTAGAGATGAAGAATGAATTCTAACACCTAAAACAGGTTAAGGATGGGGTTTCCACCATTAGCTACTTAACCCGATGACGAGATGTCTAATAACAACGGAGAAAAGAGAAGCAAGAAAATATCATACACGAAAACTAGTGGACCGTGTTGACTACAGCGGTAGTTTTAGAATGAAGGTGCGAGTCTACGAGACAGTATAACGAAGTGATAGGCTTCGATGTTCCTATCATACTTTCGAAGAAATATGAATATCTTGATATGACAAGGAGAGTGTTGGACAATATACACTTTTTTTTTCCATGATACATAATGCCATAAACATAAGATTTACTCACATTCAAAGTATATTACTACGTTATACTGGATTTTATAGATTTTCGGTGCTACACAAAGTGAAGGAAAGGCAGGTTAGTGTTAAGCATCTCAAAAAGACTGGCAACCAACCAGAGGGACAATATGTGGGCCGCTAGTGCAATACAAGTGGATAAAATACATCAGACTCGGCTACCATGGGTCAACCTCCCTGAATGTCTCACAGCACAGTATCCTGGAGCGATGGTCAACGAATTTGCTGCTAACGGCGTAACTATCACCAGAAAAACCTCAGAGCACTTTCTGCCTGTCGTGGAACCCAAGAAAGTTTCATAAATCGTCTCCTGATGTCGACAGTGAGCTAGACAAGTTTTTTGGTTGTGCGGTCTGATCTGCATAAGCAAACATGTCAACACAAATACATACCATGTCAGAATAAAATCACTTGAGACATAAAGCTAAGCTCATGAGAGCCTGCAATTAACTTGATGAGCCTAGCCAATGCAACTCTAACAGATCCTTACACAGGCCTCTGTGTACTGTAAACAGGAACCTCAAATTCTATTTTTTAGATTAAGGAAAACCAGGAAAACTACTGTGTCCTTATCAGTATGATGTGTGGCGTACGAAGGCTGGGGTTGTGTCGTTGGTCGCCTCGCCCATTACAACCTTTCCTGATCGATCGATCATTAGTTAATTAGAGACACTCATCATCCGCAAACCTCGGGTACTCTCCGCTCGAGCGCCTTTACCTTCTCGTATTTCTGCCATCTCTTCTTATCATCTTATGTTGTTTCGGTTATTTGTCCTTATTCTCTCTCCTTATATCCTTTCTCCCTGTCTTCCACCCTCTATCTAACCATTTCTCCTCCAACCTCCATCCATTTCTGCCCCAGCCTCACTCTTATAACCTTTCGTCTATCTTCTCCCACAATTATCTTCACGATTCATCTACCTCCCTCCTTCTCATTCCCTTCCAGCCCCTTACTATTATCTTCTCTTCCTATCATGTTCTCTGTCGCAAATCCTCACTTTCATTCCCTCTCCACGACCTTCTTATGTCCTCACTTATATCCTCTTTTCACTATCCCCCATACTACATCATATTCCCTCTCACTCTCCCGTGCCCTTGATACCTCTCTGCATCTTCTCGAATTCCTCTCCACATCCTCTTCTCCGGACTCTATCCCTCCTCTCTCTTTTCCCCTTATCATTAATGCAAACACAAAAACTGATAAGAAGGCGTGCATGTTCATGTGACCGTGTCTGGGGACTGTGTGCCTGCATACATTTTACGAGACACACGGTGGGGGTGCGAGTGGCCATACGTTCATAAGGGAGAATGTTGTTCTCACAGCGACTGTGCTTGTGTGTGTTGCCTATGCTTGCATACATCGTGCGCTGAATGAATGGTTTTGCAGATGCTTACACTGTATGTAAGTCTGCTGAGCCATTTGATGTGTTGGCATACAGTAATCAAATGATACATGCGATCACATACACTGTCATTCGTACTGGCCTACACGCCCATACACATAGACGGACAATTAGAGACACTATTACACTCAGAAACCAGATATATATATATATATATATATATATATATATATATATATATATATATATATATATATATATATATATAAGAGAGAGAGAGAGAGAGAGAGAGAGAGAGAGAGAGAGAGAGAGAGAGAGAGAGAGAGAGAGAGAGAGACGTTACTTTCCTCTGCGGAGGATAATTATCTGTCTTATAGGGATAATACCACAAATACACTATCAACTTACGACGAGGTACAGAGGCTGGGGGAACCACTATAATAGCCTGGCCTTGTTCGCTTCGCTCTCCACCACTCTCATCTATTGTCATGGAAAGACAGGATAGTCTACAGCCAAGGATACACATGGAACATTACACACACATTACGAACTTGAAAAGTGATGCATTTGTTTGCTGAGACTAGAACTTCGTATATCTGTGTCTATGTCTACTGACAAGTTTATTACAATATTCGTATGACTTCCTTATACAGACGAAAACACTAGAACAACTACTTAGTCTTCTACTTCTCCTCCTAAACAAGTATTTACAATTTTACACAATTCCCTGGACTATCAAACAATCAAGAAATGAATCTATCGATCAATCATGTACAATTCCACAGTACGCGACAAGCAACCCGATACCAGGCCCGGGTGATGCTCAGAGTTGCCTAGTCTACCACCAGCAGATAACCTTGTTATACGATAACTCTACACTCACACGAGGATCCTACAACACGAACAAGAATATACAAATGCATTGAAAATTTCATTGACAGAATCACTAGCGAAATTATTCTATGACATAAACGCAATATTCTCCAAAGTATGAGATACATCTTGAATATCATTGATCCGGGTGGTAAAAAAAAAAAATCTACAAATACCCTGAGAGATTGCTGCATAGCGGTACCTGGCAACAATAATGGCGTCTGGTATAGCTGTTATGTTAAACTGCCAGAAGTCACCAGTGTCCACTTATAAGGCCTGGGGCTAAGGGTGTGGAGAAACACTCAACTTTCTTATGAAAATAACTACGGTAAGAAAAATAAGAATAATAACATATGAACAACTAACGGTTATGCCTAATGAACACAAGGTCTTATCCTATCAAGATCATAAATGTTCAAAGGAGTTACACATACTGCATGATACCAAATCTACCATCCTAACTGGGGATTTAAACGCCAGACACAAGCAATTGGGAGATACTACCAACATAATACCAGTGATTAATCATACTCTTAGCTGTATATACTGACGAACCGAATTACATCTAAGGCGGAGCTCTCGACGGATGCACGTATAAGCAAGAACCTGTCATATATATTTCATTATCCCGACATTGCTGATGATCATTATGTTTCATCATTCAACACTACCTCACAGTACATGTAGCTGGCTAGAGTTGCCTGATTTCACACTGAGTAGAAAGGTTTATAGTGTAACACGGATGTGTATATCAAGAGATCGCTTCCAAGATTACAAGCCCTGGAAGTGCAAAAGAAAAAAATATCTTAAGTTAGATGACCCTGCACTAACTATCGATGAATTTTGTGAACTAAAATGCGTTACCCACAAAGAAAATTAAATGAAATCATCATAGTAGACGGCATCAGATCATGACGACACCAAACGAAAAGAATTCAAATCTGTAATTATTTGAAGATGCCGACTCTAAGAACCTCAACCGCTTAAACCATTTCAGGCTTCGTTTAACACAACGCTAAGACGAAATAATGAATTTAGATAAAATTACAGGAGAAAAACTATGTGGAATTTAAATTAACTCATTTTACAAATTGGTATGGTATGAAAAGTGGAAAAGTTTTTCTCCATAGTCTGCTGTGCAAGATACTTCATCAGTTAATGGAAAAATGGACCCACATTCCTAGCAATATGTTCGTTCTTACTAACGTAAAAAGGTCATTGTATAGAATATCCACAGAAAGCAATAATTATGCTCAATTCATACCAATGATGCATATGTTTCGCACAAGGATAATGAACTTGTTACCCTTCTCAGGATAGGCTTCGGGCCTAGGGAGGGATTAATATGCCTGCATAGCAATCCATAGTACCAAATGAATGAGTATTTCAACGGCTCATCTAACTTTTTCACTCGCCAAAAGCATCATTGTATCGATGGGTATTAATCTGACCATTTTTCGTCCAATCTTCGCTTTACAAAGAAATGAAAGCGAGATATTACCACAGTGACACAGACAGTAGTTTAAGACTGATGATATATGAGAGTTTCTCAGTGGAAATGATTATGATAAACATACAACAGACCAGAGAAATGAGATAAACAAAACCAACAAAGTGCACGTCAGGTAAAGGACACAACACGAAGAGGAGCCGCGCACATTCTTATAAATTAGTTAATGCTTAGCGCTGAGAATATGCAAGTTTGTTGGGTGGTACAGGGGACGGTGTGTGTGTGTGTGTGTGTGTGTGTGTGTGTGTATTTGAGTGGCTTAACGTGCTTGACAAAGGCAAATTCCTATCCAGGTTAGATACAGATTCCACCGTCCAGAACTATGCAAATTATGATTGACGTAAAAGATGTTTTAACCTAAGCCGTCAGACTCACCGCGACAGCACCACTCAGACTTGAAAGCGGATATAAAGCCTTGATCAAAACGAGGTTAGGTAAAACCCCAATCCATAAAGATACTTCAGATGCAACGTGAGAACAAGTGAAGCAAGGGCGGCTTACAAGCTGGACGAACTGACAACAGTAAGACATACGGTAAAGGCTAAAATAATGGACGTCTAGAAAATCTCGTGAACAACACATAGAAAGATAATCAAGAAGCCATTGCTGAGTGTATAGCCATGAGAAGAATCTCTAATACCTAATGACTGACTGGATTCTGGCAGTAACTGTTGTACTTTACAGATGAAGAGAATGCAAAAGCGAGTTTAAGAACTGCAGAGGAATAAGTCTCATTAGTATAATATAGCATGGTCTTTAGTAGGAAAAGTGACTCCAAGTATGAGCAGGGCTGGTGAACCCTTTACAGGTGAGGATCAAGGTGGGTTCAGGAAGGCAAGAAGGTTTATAATCCAGATGTGCAGAGTTGAATGGGTAATGGGAAAAATATCAATAAAACAGAAAGTTAATGTAATATCGATGGATCCAGAAACCGGGATATGAGCAAGTAAAGAGAAAGGGTCCTCTGAAAATGACTATCTCATTGTGGCGTGCATGAAGGACTTCTAAATGCTGCCGTGAATTTTTATGATGGTAGCAGCGCATGTGAGAGTAAGTGGTAGTATGAGTGAGTGGGTCTGAAATGAATGTGGGAACGCGGCAAGGGTGGTTGACGTCACCATGGTTGTTTAATGTTTTTCTGTGTGAGGCATGACGTGTGATAAGAGCCAGACAGGATGACTGTGGTGTGCTGCTTCATTATGGTGTGACAAAATGGAAGTTACTACGCTTCTGTATGCAGATGATGCTGTGGTGTTAGGCTAGGCGGAGGAGGAGGAGGAAGCGGTGGATAGAGTGATGGGACTGGTGAATACCTGGTGAATTCTTGGTGATGTGTGTGTAGAGCGAGGGTGTTGAAAGTAAAGATGATGAGTTAGTCTTTAACCTGTCACAGAGATGACAGGTCAAAGTGACACATCATACTGATTGGTGACGAACTTAAAGCTGTGGGTGGATGACCATCAAGATCTAAAAATAAAGTTAAGGAAGGATGGTTGTAGGAAAGTTCAAGGTGTGAGCTATCTTGAACGAGAAAAAAAAGTTGAAATCAAAGTTCCGTGGAAAAGGAAAGGAAAATATATATATTGTAGCGTGTACAAAAAGCCTAAAGGAAGGGGTACTTTTTCGTCCCATTCATATATATCCTATATGTGAAAACCTAGGTCTATGTAATTTGGGAAAGGTAAAGCTAAAAGTAGAAGAAATGGATAACTTGTGTACTGAAGCCGGAATTAGAAGGATAATTAGAGTGAAGAATGAAAGTGTGAGGAAGATATGAAGTGTATAGAAATCAGTGGAAAGTCGGATTAGTACAGTCATGTACAGAGTATTGTAGATGATAGGTTGGTCAAGAATACATATGCTACGTCACACGAAGATACGTTTGATTGGTGGATCACAAGGGAAATTATACCCGGTAAATATCTGATATAAAGTCTTCGGGGGGTCTCTACCTACAATCTGGGCTGGGCCTAGGCTGCAGGGTTGGGTCTCCACAGCCTGGCGGATCTGGTGCACTTTGTAAATACTTGTCCAGGACGTTCTTAAACTTCTCCACTGTGCATCCCATGGCGTTTCTAACGATCGCATGGTACGTGTTGAAGAGACTCGGGCCCCAGATGTTTAAAGAGCAATGAAAGACTCGAGTATGGCTAGAGACTTGAATGCAAAGGAAAACGTTTTGTGAATAGAGACGATGTAAACAGAAACTCTGGTCTGACTTGAGTCAGCTCAGGATGCAAAATAAAATAAGTAGGAAAAGCTTATATACATACGGGAATTATGTTTTATATAGGGGACACTAGATATGGGATGACAGTGTGTGGAGACAGGCCATAAGAAGATTAACCGAACCTTCGATTTTCCTCTATACCGCGAAGCTGTGGAAATTTCCTCCTTTCGTTTTCCCTTTCTATAATCTTTCTTCCTTTAAGAGTTAGGTCTACAAATATCCGGTAACTCTGACTAAATTCTTTGATCTTTTTCTCATATCATCTGAAATGGCCATGGCTGGGCATGGTTTGCAAATGCTATGTCGCTAATTACATAAAAAAGATACACAGACACAAAAATAGATAGATGGACAGGAAGATGCAGCGTCACAGACAGAAAGAAAGATAGATAGATAATCGCTGTAAATCAGTCGTGTATTATTTAAAAAAAAAAAAATCTAAGGATAACAGTCCACTCAATTAACTTCCTGCAGAGCACTTCGGCTTCACGTATACCAGGTGTGAACCTTGTGCTTCACTGGACTAAAGGAACTCCATACACGCACGACCAGCCTTGAGGAACACCAGCTTGATACAACAGTGCAAAAGCCACGGGTATCATATGAGGAGAGACAGTGGACGACTGTGTTATTCTAGCGACTTAAAACAGGAGAGACAGGTCCGTTTTTAAGGTCGTTTCCTGATTTTTTTTTAACAGAATTTGTCACTATGAACGACTAGGTCACTGTGCAGCCCATGATTATCCTGTTAGCGGTATTGCAAGACGATTACGTAAAAACGTCACAGAGGCTGTTTGTCATTCCCAGTGGGAATATAATCATAAGATGTTATGAAGTTGGTTCATTACGTTAAGTTTAAAGTAATCTGTTACGAGGTTGGTTCATTACGTTAAGTTTAAAGTAAGCTGTTACGAGGTTGGTTCATTACGTTAAGTTTAAAGTAAGCTGTTACGAGGTTGGTTCATTACGTTAAGTTTAAAGTAAGCTGTTACGAGGTTGGTTCATTACGTTAAGTTTAAAGTAAGCTGTTACGAGGTTGGTTCATTACGTTAAGTTTAAAGTAAGCTGTTACGAGGTTGGTTCATTACGTTAAGTTTAAAGTAAGCTGTTACGAGGTTGGTTCATTACGTTAAGTTTAAAGTAAGCTGTTACGAGGTTGGTTCATTACGTTAAGTTTAAAGTAAGCTGTTACGAGGTTGGTTCATTACGTTAAGTTTAAAGTAAGCTGTTACGAGGTTGGTTCATTACGTTAAGTTTAAAGTAAGCTGTTACGAGGTTGATTCATTACGTTAAGTTTAAAGTAAGCTGTTACGAGGTTGGTTCATTACGTTAAGTTTAAAGTAAGCTGTTACGAGGTTGATTCATTACGTCAAGTTCAAAGTAACCTCCTACGAGGTTGGTTCATTACGTTAAGTTTAAAGTAAGCTGCTACGAGGTTGGTTCATTACATTAAGTTTAAAGTAAGCTGTTATGAGGTTGGTTCATTAGTTTAAGTTCAAAGGCTTTCTTTACAATAAGCTCATCTGCCAAATGGAAAACGTTTAATCTCAAAATATCATATATCTTATCACCAACAACACCACATTAATAACAATAAAGTGTTGTTCCGTTTCTCGCAGTCTGTTCCGACCTATCCCTAAAGTTCCCCACCCACCCCACCTTTCTTTTTTTTTCTTTTTGGTCATTATCTAAGACGTAGCGTTCCAGTGTGTGTGTGTGTGTGTGTGTGTGTGTGTGTGTGTGTGTGTGTGTGTGTGTCTGGCCACACGCTTTACACTTCTTATCATTACCGTCTTATGCTATACTAAAGCACCAATAGTACCTGAAGCCAAGCCTTGATATAGTATACACATCTTGGTCCTTCTTAATCACATGTTTTTATGATTTTGTATAACAACCAATTCTGTAACCCATGGCCTCTTTATCTAGCACAAGTTTAGCATAAATATCAACGGTATCATATATTAGGAAAGCGCTCTGAGAGGGAATGAATATAATTTGGACTTAACCCCTTTAAGAGTAAGAGGACGAAAGTAATATATATATATATATATATATATATATATATATATATATATATATATATATATATATATATATATATATATATATACAGTAATATCCGACTCACAGCAAACAAAATGCATAAATAAAGAAAAACTGGGAAAGTAAGAAAGTCGATTTTCAGTCCTCTACCATAATACTCCAAATGTAAGATACGCGATCCTGAATCTCTAATAAGACAAAATCTTCCTCACCCTTGAAGCAATACTACGGTGGGTGACCTAAGAATGATCGAGTCACCCATGATAGGACATTCTAATACTACAGTCACACATATGGATGGATGGACCACTGAGAACATAAAGTTTAATGAAGGAAAACGTGTATTCCTTCACTACAAATAGTTAAGAGACGTAAGATTTCATAAGACGTTACTTTCGATGAGCATGACAAAGCAGCTAATGCCAGAGCAAGGAAGACGGACAGGAACCTCCAGAAAACCATCAGATCCTAAGACGTGGAATCATGATTGGATGTTCATGGCATCATTTTCTTGAATCTTGAATAAAACTAAGTATTTACATTAGCCATCACTGGCGGCATCATTACCAAAGGTAAACAGAGGGCATCTAAAGTATTGGCTAAAAACACTAATGTGTTCACTGAAACGCATAGTTGAAATGTACAGTCTTCTAAAAAAGTATCGCCCCCGCCTGAAGTTTTTGATAATTTACAACTGGCCGATTGAGATGAACACTTGACTTTGCTGCCAACCTGATGCTGTTGTAAACTGCATCAGGTTGGCAGCGAGGTTAAGTTTTAATCTTGGTC
Source organism: Panulirus ornatus (assembly GCF_036320965.1). NCBI lineage: Eukaryota > Metazoa > Arthropoda > Malacostraca > Decapoda > Palinuridae > Panulirus > Panulirus ornatus. The sequence goes on along the minus strand of NC_092265.1, from coordinate 16,652,378 downwards.
GGTCAACTGTAAATTTTTAGAAACTTTAGGCCGGGGGGGGGATACATTTTTTGGGAGACTGTACCTCATGTTTACCTCCACAGATCACTGCGGGAGTAAGGTTCGCTGCTGCACCATCGTTCAATCAGGCTGTTGGTGGTTGTAGTCTACATGATTGTGGAGTTATCACATCTTGACAGGTTGGGTAAACTCTGTAGAAACTGACCAAACTGTTGATGGTTGTTCCATCTTCTAAATCGATGGCCCATAAAGTATCAGGGAGCTGAATAACTTGAGAGGTGGTAGTTGATATTGTCTTTCCCTCGTGTATATTCACTCTTGCTTTTTATCAAGAACCTGCACTGGCCACTTTAATTACCGTTCCAGTAGGATAAAAATATTCTTTGCCAGAAGTTTGAGGACGGGCAGCGATGTGGTGTGTACCTACATCTACGGGCCACAGCGTCACACAACCTGAGCAAAGGAACAATGAGAAAGCCTAGCCGCAGATCGAGCTGGGGGGATGAAGAGCTTCCCAGACCATTCTTTCTGTATACATTACAGTGTACAAGATGGATTTCTCATCTCTACGTTCTTAAAGTATCAAAGTGATCTGAAGTTCACCAATAGTTTTTCGTTTTTCTTGCATCGGTGTAAATCGAAGAGTAACGTCATATATCCTTTTAAAGTATGAATTGTGTGTGTATATATATATATATATATATATATATATATATATATATATATATATATATATATATATATATATATATAGGGCGAAGTTTGTACACAACAATGGTTTGCTTAGGAGGAGAAGGAGTCTTGATCTGAGTCATTACTGAGCGAGCCGTCTATTACTTAACTGGAAGTCAAACAGGATACTGAACATACGCAGAACGCAGCTGCTCTGTTACGTTCGTCAGCTTTAAGTTCATCTGTTATTAATCAATATGAACAAGTCGTTCATGGGCCTCTTTTGTGCTAATGTGAGGTTTCTCTGTTACCAATACCCCGATTGGTTTTTTAATTTCTTGACCCCTTCCAAATACAGGACGCTTCATGATCTTTACTTAAACTGCTCAGTTTCTTAAACCCTCTCTCTCTCTCTCTCTCTCTCTCTCTCTCTCTCTCTCTCTCTCTCTCTCTCTCTCTCTCTCTCTCTCCAGCTGTAGTAACTTCAGATCCTGTTTCTCTCTTACGCAGCGGCTCAGCACAACACTTGAGTGGTAGGCGCCTATAATGATACAGCGTTCTCTGTGGATATGATGTTCACGCTACTTACATGAAGGTCTACATGTGTACTTGCAATTTGTTTCGCTGAGACAGACACAAGAAAAAGGAAGAACAGCAAAACAGATACAAGAAAGAGGAAGAACACGGTTAATGTGTACTGCTCTATGGAAGAAGACATTTCTCTCCTATTTTCTCCCTTTATCTCACGACGGTAATGCTAGGCTGTGATTTGTCACGTGAAGACGTTGCAGGTCCCATGTTCCACTAAGAGAGCCATAAACTACTCACTGAAAGGTGTGCCAGCTCAAGGATGGCCATATGTCTTGCGATATCACCATACGATATTATCACCAATACAGTAAGACCTCCACAAGTGAGTGGTACGTTATCATATGCTATTTCAAGCGTCATAGCCTTCTGTCATTTACGGTCAGGTGCCATATCTGCGTCAGCATTGAGGGGGTGGTGGCTTGCATCAGAGGTGGCAAGCTAAGTCTGTCATACCACTGTAATGCGTCATCACTCGTAATATCAAATTAGTAAATTTAATTATCAAGAACTGTGCGTGTTTTTCTTAACCCGAACCTTTGCTTCTTAGCTTATGATGTTATGAAATATCAGATTACAGCAGTGTGTCTCTAGTTATAACGCTCGAACCCTAGCTGGTAGTATGAGTGCAGCCACTACATATGATGGTACATTACTGGGAGAACTGGCCTCCAACCTGCAGGAGAAAAAAGGACCCACAGTTGGAATAACTGATCCGAATGACAAGAAAACTTAAAAACACAGTTAATTCTTTTTTCATGTTGGATGCTTCAGTCAGGAATAAAAACTTCACATCAAGATCAGGCCTTATTTGAAATAAGAAAAGGGTTAAAGAGAGGAAGAAATACCTAAAGACGAAGAAAATAAAGTTTGGGACGAAGTTGAAATTCTCCCTTTTAAAAAGAGTTAGGTTCTACTTGTTAGTAAAGAAATAAGGGTCTAAGTAGTTCTAACACTAAGCGGTTTAGGGAAAGAAACTGATATCACAACCGCCCACCCCTTGCGTGGTCAATGGCCTCTGGTAGACTGCCGAACATCACTTGGTCTTCCTAATATCGGGTCACCAGCTCTCGGGAGCAAAAACCCGAGTAATATCTATAGAAAAAGAAAAGCGAACCGACATTGTAGGATACGACAAATGGGTCAATTTGCAAAGTTAAACTGGGAGAGTTGATAAGTCGGACTGTTTTGCTCTTTTTCTAGTGAGTATGAAGGCGCTCCATACAAGGACGGATTAACCTTAGTATGATCGGAACAATACTTTAGAAGAAAACTCACAGCACCTGAACAGGACACCCAGCTTCTTAGAGACAGACTTTTTTTTTTTATCTATTTGTGTGACCTCGGGTTTCCAACATGGGTTATTTACTTCAGTAATAACATATACGTCTACTGTACTGAGTGGAGGAATTACAGATCCATCAGATGAAAGAGTGATGGGTAGATACTGGGTTGTGAGGAATTGAACTTAACCAGGATGTGTTTGAGTGAATTCGGTTATCTATATTAGTAAGGAAATGAATGATAAAAAGTAGAAAGAGTGAAGGAGACAGAACAGCTCCCAAAGAGACGCCGCTTCTGTAGGGTGTAAAGAGGAAGACTGAGCCAAGAACAATTACGGGAACAGATCGGCGAATGAGGAATACAGTGAAGGAAGAAAGCCAGGAGAAAGGGAACTTGGAGGTATAACCCCTGTGCCACGTTCTGTAAGAAGCTTATCATATATCAAACAGTTATCTAAAGTCTCTCAGAGTTGATGACCAGACATAAATACATCAAGAAGAGAGAAAATACTCTAAAATCGAAGATGTTTATGGAACCCGGAGTTGAGGAGGATATTTAGTCTTTGGAAAAAGTAGGAAAAATAAAAGTCATAAATTTCTTAAGGTACGAGTGCAGCAGGCGAGACAAAAGAAAGTAGAGGTAGTTAGAAGACAAATCTTAAGCCAGATGACGAACAGGTTTGAAGATTCAAAGACCTCAAGTCGTGGGCGGGACCATGACTCTTCAGGCCGCTGCCAACGATCATAGGAAAACCACAAGCATCTGCTGACGGCACTCAGCAGGCGACTGGAGAAGTTTCTACCACGCCAGCCTCACCAGCCCACATATAGCAGCTATGTTGGCTGTCTTAGACCCCGTCAGGGTAACTCAGCCTCTGACCGAACAAACTGGGATTTACATAACGACGAGTCAAGCAACTGAAGGAAAAGTTCAAATACAGTCAGGTGAAATTCTTCCTTACCATTCCGAAAGTCCGCAGTAAGCCAAGCACGAACGGTCTCCCATCAGTGCTAAGTCAACATGGAGATTCTAGAGACCACAGGACACCAGACGATGAAGCTGGTGAGTAAATGTTTGACTCTCTGGCAAGATGAGAGGAAGCTGTGGACACGACCGATCAGAATCTTATAGAATTTACGACGAGTCTCACACACACACACACACACACACACACACACACACACACACACACACACACACACACACACGTCATCATTCCCAGTACACTTACAACGTTCTTGGTGACGAATCAGAGATCACTGAAGTAAACATCCCAATATATCGTTCTAGAAGGCTCTCAAGTCTTATGGTTAAACCTATCAAATTCATCATTGCATGAAAGTTAATAATTGTTTCACTGTCGCAATTAATGGGAAAATTAATTGATGTAATTTACATAATGTAATTCCTTCTTGTTAACAGAATATAATTTGGGAGAGAGAACAATGTCGGATACTTTCACACTGGCGAAGGACCTTCCATGATAGCGTACCTTCTTGAACACAACGGTACGATCCTTGAACACAACGGTATGATCCCTGAGCACAACGGTATGATCCCTGAGTACAACGGTATGATCCTTGAGCACAACGGTATGATCCTTGAGCACAACGGTACGATCCTTGAGCTCAACGGTACGATCCTTGAGCACAACGGTATGATCCTTGAGCACAACGTTATGATCCCTAAGTACAACGGTACGATCCCTGAACACAACGGTATGATCCTTGAGCAAAACGGTATGATCCTTGAGCACAATGGTATGATCCCTGAGTACAACGGTGCGATCCCTGAGCACAACGGCATAATGCTTGAGCACAACGGTATGATCCTTGAGCACAACGTTATGATCCCTAAGTACAACGGTACGATCCCTGAACACAACGGTATGATCCTTGAGCACAACGGTATGATCCCTGAGTACAACGGTGCGATCCCTGAGCACAACGGCATAATGCTTGAGCACAACAGTACGATCCTTGAGCAAAACGGTATTAATCCTAAAGCACAAAGGTAATGAGCTTTGAGCACAACGGTACAGTCCTTTACAACAATGGTACTGATCCTTGAGCACAACGGTACATTACCCCAGCACAACAGTACGATCCTTGAGCACAACGGTATTGATCCTAAAGCACAACGGTGCGATCTTGGACACAACGGTACGATCCTTTAATGCAACAGTATTGATCCTTGAACATAACGGTACTGATTCTTGAGCACAACGGTACGATCCTTGAGCACAACAGTACGATCCTTGAGCACAACGGTATAATCCTTGAACACAACAGTAGGAAGCACAACGACCGACCCCTTTAGCACAACGGCACAGCCCTCAACCACGATGGTAACTGATCCTTGAGTACAACGGTACAGTCCTTGAGCACAACGATACGATCCTTGAGGACAACGGTACGATCCTTAAACCTAAGTGCAACCGCTGCTATGAACCATGGCCAGGTCAACATACCCAAGGGTGGTACTACCGCGCTCAACAGGTGGAACGAGGAAGGGAAGTACGTGGGGAGGTGGAAGGTGCGTACACTGGTGACGGATGAACTCTACTGTAGTGAGCTACAGTAGGCCAGGAGAGGCTCTCTCCTCCCTCCTCCTCCTCGCCTGTACAGAGATGAGTCACTCGAAGAGCGGAAGGACCCGAGTGTCTCTCTCGCTCTCTCTCTTAACTCCCGACGGGATCAATTGTTTACGGGGATTACGTTGCCATAAATGCACTCGGTGGCACTTACGTCACTCAGGGGTGGGGGTGTCGGGTCTCAGAGCGAGACCGAGGGATCAATTCTCCCCGCGTTTATGCCTGGTCACGTCTCACTTGCAGAACACATCAGCAGACGTGGCCTACAACCTGGCTTCTTTCCTTCTCTTAATAACAGTTGTTGTGATATGATTACAGTACAGAAGGATCAGCTCCCATGTCTGTGCTCGGGATACTACTATCACTTCAGTATGTGCCTCAGTATATAGGATCCAAGACTCTCTAACAGACAAGGCACTGACACTACACCATACGAAATCTTAGGATCTCGTATTCATCTTCTAAACTGACCCTCTTACACAAAAGGCTGATGCATTAGTCAGTATCCCAACACAAACAGAGAAGGGAATTAGATACTACACAATAAAAGTTGGCCAATGAACGAGGATTAACGGGAAACCTGAGCCTAACTCCCATCCCCTTACCACCCCCCCCACCCACCCACCACCACCACGGGGGGGGGGGACGTGGGTGATGACGGCAGTGGGGCGTAACCCACAGGTCGATCTGTCACGGTCTTCTGACATACACCGCCTGTGCAAGATCGCCCACACACAACATGTGGTGTATTCCTGGCTTCACGTGTCACCTCAATTATCGACTACTCCCCGGATCATGCGATGGGATTTAAGCTACAACTGACTTGCCTTGCTGATGAAGTCAGGTTTGCGAGAAGCGTATAACCTTATCCCTCACGGATATCTTACGACAGTGTCTTAAAGTCTTCCACTTCGACATTTCGGTCTGGGATGAAGCTGCCGTCTTGTTCCTCTGCTCGGTCGGGCTGCTGGAGGCCGTGGCTTGTGGCCCTAGTAACCACCACATCCTGGCTGGTCTGCTGCTGCTGAACCTTATCATGTTTCTCATATTAACAACCAATCGTGTTTATATGAACCGTAAACAATGTGATTAAGAAACTCATGGTTCGGATCACTAAGCTTTTTGGTTGTATTGTGCTTATTGTAGTTTTAATTTCTGTCGTAATACCTTAATAATAATAATAATAATAATAATAATAATAATAATAATGATAATAATAATAACAATAATAATAATAATAATATTAATAATAATAATAATAATAATAATAATAATAATAATAATAATAACAATAACAATAGTAATACTAATACTAATACTACTACTACTACTACTACTAATAATAATAATAATAATGAGTACAGTGAACCTAGTTTAGTGACTGTAAGTGTACATGAGGTAATGTTGCCTTGACCCTCGCTTCGTGACGATAAGGGTATTGAGAAGATGATGGTGTAGTGAGGCAGAGGATTGTGAAGACATAATGATTCAAAGCAGGTTCAAGACCGGCTGGAAATGTACAAGGAAATTCCATAAAGAGGATAGAACAAGGCAGAGAATGTGAAATAGGGAGTCTTTAAGGAGACATTACGTCTTGTCTAATATATTCGTAATGGCTGGATGTTCTTGTAACAATTTGTCCGATATAGGACGGACTTAGCGCAGCTGTGGTGGCGAACTGAAAATCGGAGGACAAGGATCGCTGACGACAGACAACGGTGGTGTGGAGGACATCAGCCTCTTCCCGGGGTCTCAGATGAGGTCCAGATGACGACGGGTGGAGAGAGTTGGGAGGACCAATGTATTGAGCGCTTATTGACAGGTGGTGCAAGGAGAGACTCGGGGAGGATCGTGCATACCTTATTCTGCATCTCTTTACGTTACTCTCTTGTCAGCGGATAATAAGGACGACCAGGCGGGGAAGGCACTAGTGAGCTTGGGAAGTATGAAAGTTCCATATTTGTACATGAGTTCAGACGCTGGGAGTCGGTGCGTTTTGAATCTACGGAGAACGTGGAGTCGATTGCTAGAGAATTGGAGAACGGTACGGATGTGTTCATATCAGGAACTGCCACTGGAAGACATTTTTTTTTTTTTGTGCTATCTTCCTTCCTCCTCTATGAACCGGGCTATCCAAGTTTCTGGAATTACATCAGAGTCCAGCCACTATTTCCAGACGAAGTGTAGCCATGGTCATCATCTCAGTGACCCTCTCGATTTCCTGTGACGTGTTGACGAACTCAACAGTGTGTAATAGTAGGAGATTTTTGGCCCACTGAACAGTGAGTGATTCATACCACATCTTTAAGTATCTCATTCATTTCCCTACTAATATACGTGTAAACATCTATTTATATGGAAATGGGAAGAGAGTTTTACACTCATGGGTCCCATCTCTTGAACATTCTCTATTTTCAAACAATCTTTTAAATTTTTGTATGCTGTCCGCATTAACTATGTCTTCTCTCATCTTATCCCATTCATCTACCACTCTTATACTATCAAATTACTTAAAATGCATACAACTGAATTCAAACAACAACGAGGCAGTTTGTGGTAGTGGAGGGGAACAGACTCGTGGATTAATGTACTAGGAGCAGTAAGACTAAATTTACTGTCTAGTTAAGGAGGTGCAAGTTATATCAGTCGTAGATCTGAAGCGAAATATCTATCAAGTCTATGTTTAAACGTATTTACGTCACCGATTTCAACTACTCAAAGTGTTAATTCATTCCATATGTTAATAATCCCGTTGATGAAAGAGTACCTCGCTTCATTCGAGTAAAACAATAAAAGTTTATCCCTACTTTTCTTTTTATGTTAGCTGAGGCCCTAATTGAGGCCATCCCATTACGCTCTCTCTCTCTCTCTCTCTCTCTCTCTCTCTCTCTCTCTATATATATATATATATATATATATATATATATATATATATATATATTCTTTTCTTTCTTTCAAACTATTCGCCATTTCCCGCATTAGCGAGGTAGCGTTAAGAACAGAGGACTGGGCCTTTGAGGGAATACCCTCACCTGGCCCAATTCTCTGTTCCTTCTTTTGGAAAAAAAAAAAAAAAAAAAAAAAAAAAATATATATATATATATATATATATATATATATATATATATATATATATATATATATATATATATATATATATATATATATATATATATATATATATATCTCCTTTTTTTACATCTTGGTTACATCCACACACATTTAGGCACCCCACTCTGAGCCTTCGAGGAGGATGATCACTCCCCGCGTGACTCCTTCTTCTGTTTCCCATTTTAGAAAGTTAATACAAGGAGGGGAGGATTTCCGGCCCCCCGCTCCCGTCCCCTCTAGTCGCTTTCTACGACACGCGAGGAATACGTGGGAAGTATTCTTTCACCCCTATCCCCAGGGATAATATACATATATATATATACATATACACACACACACACATACACACACATACGCACATACACACACACACACACACACACACACATACATATATATACATATGAAAAATGTAAGAAACAATTTAGAAAACAAACTTTTAGCTTGAAATGAATGAAAAAAATGAATATCACATAATGGTTCAACCTCTGGCTATGGAAAAGGAAATGTACAATTTATTCACACAAACGTCAATAGCAGTTCTCATCAATTTCACCACTGTATCAATAAGCTTCAATGTCTAAGCTACATTTTTCTCCAACTTCACTATTTTCTTGTCAAAAACACCATGCATGAAAACTATTTTTTTTTTCAAACTATTCGCCATTTCCCGCATTAGCGAGGTAGCGTTAAGAACAGAGGACTGGGCCTTTGAGGGAATACCCTCACCTGGCCCAATTCTCTGTTCCTTCTTTTGGAAAATTTAAAAAAAACGAGAGGGGAGGATTTCCAACCCCCCGCTCCCTCCCCTTTTAGTCGCCTTCTACGACACGCAGGGAATACGTGGGAAGTATTCTTTCTCCCCTATCCCCAGGGAAATATATATATATATATATATATATATATATATATATATATATATATATATATATATATATATATATATTCTAGCCTGAGCTATTAGTTATGGGCTTCCTTTCACACCAACCCTTCCCTTTCATTCTCTTTCCCCATGTCACATGTAGTCGGTCTTCCTCTCACATCAACCCCTTTAACTCTACTATCACACACTCTGTAAACTCCACATCTTCCATTCCACCTACGAGCCCAAACCACCTCAAAGTATGTTTCACCTAGTCTACCACTCCACAATTTATTCCCTTTACATTCCCTGTCATACCAGATCTCTCATACACCCCCTCATTTCATATTTCACTCCATCTAGTCACACCACATGCTCCTATCATATAGCTCATTTCCACAGCCTGGATTCTTTGTCTTTGTGACTCATTTTTTGTCCATGTTTCGGATCCATGGTTACTGTCGAGAGGATGATGCTGTTCCTTAATTCTTCTTCACTTTCATACACATCTACCCTTCATTATTCTATAGAGGGAGCTAATAACTCTCCTACTAATCTCTTCTGCATCTCACCTATCATATCACCAAACTCATCAAAATTAGCACACAAATACTTAAATCATCTCACCTTTTCCAGTCTTCTTCCTCCATATCTATAACAGAATTTAGTACACTTTCTTCTTTCACTGTATGGGGCTTTGGAAAATCTATACCTTAACTCTGTTTCCTTTCAAACAGCATCAAACAGCTTTTGATCATATCTACTTTTAATGTCCTACGCTTACAAATATAAAATGCTCTTACAACTTCTGGAACTCTTCATACTTAGTAAGCAAATGAGTAACATCCAGAGTGAGGCTTTTCACTTGCCAGCAAACCTCACCACCACAATCAATCCCTATACTCCCGTTCCTTTGTTTGGTTTTCATCTATTATCACTTTATTCTACATACGATAAAACGCCACAATGGCATCACACAACTCCACCTCATGCCCAAATGTATACCAAAACTTGTACTCCTCTCTCAATCCAATCTTACAAATGTATTTGTTCCTCTATAGAAGGCTCTCACACCATATATATATATATATATATATATATATATATATATATATATATATATATATATATATATATATATATATATATATTCTTTCTTTCATACTATTCGCCATTTCCCGCGTTAGCAAGGTAGCGTCAAGAACAGAGGACTGGGCCTCTGAGGGAATATCCTCACCTGGCCTCGTTCTCTGTTCCTTCTTTTGGAAAATCAAAAAAAAACGAGAGGGGAGGATTTCCAGCCCCCCGCTCCCTTCCCTTTTAGTCGCCTTCTACGTCACGCAGGGAATACGTGGGAAGTATTTTTTTTTTTTTTTTTTTTTTTTTTTTTTTTGATTTTCCAAAAGAAGGAACAGAGAAGGGGGCTAGGTGAGGATATTCCCCAAAAGGCCCAGTCCTCTGTTTCTTAACGCTACCTCGCTAACGCGAGATATGGCGAATAGTTTGAAATATATATATATATATATATATATATATATATATATATTTCAAACTATTCGCCATATCTCGCGTTAGCGAGGTAGCGTTAAGAAACAGAGGACTGGGCCTTTTGGGGAATATCCTCACCTAGCCCCCTTCTCTGTTCCTTCTTTTGGAAAATCAAAAAAAAAAAAAAAAAAAACGAGAGGGGAGGATTTCCAGCCCCCCGCTCCCTCCCCTTTCAGTCGCCTTCTACGACACGCAGGGAATACGTGGGAAGTATTCTTTCTCCCCTATCCTCAGGGATATATATATATATATATATATATATATATATATATATATATATATATATATATATATATATATATATATATATATATATTCTTAACACATCCCAGGAAGCATTCCATTCGACTCTGTTAAATTCTTTATCAAGATCCATAAATGCCCCATACACCTCAACTTTCGCTACATACTTTCCCACAGTCTTTCTCATAATAAAAATCTGCTCTATACATCCCCTACCTTTTATAAAACACATTTCTCCTTTCTCAATCTGTTTGCAGTTATTTCCATCACTCTTGCATGCACTTTTCAAGGTATAATCAACAGACTTTTTCCCGTTAATTTGTAGATACATCCTTTGTACCTTGTCCATTGTATAAAAGAACAATTGTGCCTTTCATCCAATCCTGAGGCACGATCTTCTAATTCGATGCCAAGTGACATATCAAGTGCATCCACTATTTCAAAGTTTCTTCTCCAAACTCCAGCATTTTAGCAAAAATTCCATGCATTCCAACTGTCTTTCCTCCATTCAATTTCATTTGTGCCCTTTTTAATGCCCTTTTTGCTACAGACAACTGCACTTTTATCCTTTTCCTTCTATCATCCATACCCATGCATGTAATAACTGTTGAAACGCCTTTTGCCATATTGATATGTTCTTCAAAATAGTCTTTCCATCTTCATTTTACTTACTTCTTATGTTTCAGCAACTACCTTCCTCACTTCTCAAATTCTTATTTCCGCTCTTACATCCACGTCTTTCCTTTTGTCACCTCCTTCCAAAGTAATGTCTTATTTTCCCTAAACGATTATCTCTTTCCTTTCCTCTGTTAACTTTCTAACATTCCACTTCATTACTGTACCTTCAATAACAAATGGACAACAGTGACCGTCCCACTGTATCTTCCCTACCACTGAGATTACAGTATGTGCATTACTATATCCTTAAACCTGGAGTACAGTAACTTACTGTATCTCCTCTATAAACAACTAAACAACAATGACCATCATACTGTATCTTCACTACCACTGAAATATCAGTAAATGCATTACTATATCCTTAAACCTGGATTAGAGTAACTTACTGTATCTCCTCTATAAACAACTAAACAACAGTGACCATCATACTGTATCTTCACTACCATTGAAATTTCAGTAAATGCATTACTATATCCTTAAACCTGGGTTAGAGTAACTTACTGTATCTCCTCTATAAACAACTAAACAACAGTGACCATCATACTGTATCTTCACTACCATTGAAATTTCAGTAAATGCATTACTATATCGATAAAACTGGATTAGAATAACTTCCTTAATGAATCTTCACGAAAATCTGGACTACAGTGACCGTACTCTTTATCTTCACTATCACTGAGGTTACACTAACTGCATTACTATATCATTAAAATTATGATCAGAATATCTTCCTTATTGTGTCTTCACCAACAATGGGAAAACAGTGACTGCCTCACAGTATCTTCACTACCACTGGGATTACAGTAACTTCACAACTATATCCTCAAAATTCCATTAAAGTTACTGTATCTTCATAAACAACTGGACAGCAGTGACTGTAATACTGTATATTCACTACCACTGAAATTACAATAAATGCATTACTATATCCATACGACTGGATTAGAATAACTTCCTTAATATATCTTCACCAACATCTGGACAATAGTGACCGCTCAACTGTATCTTCACTACTACTGAGATTACAGTAACTGCATTACTATATCATTAAAACTGGATTAGAATATCTTCCTTACTGTACCTTCACCAACAATTGGAAAACAGTGACTACCTCACGGTATCTTCACTACTACTGGGATTACAGTAACTTCACAACTATATCCTTAAAACTGGATTAGAGTAAGTTACTGTATCTTCACAAATAACTGGACAACAGTGACCGTCATACTGTATCTTCACTACCACTAAAATTACAGTAAATTCATCACTCTATCCATAAGACTGGATTAGAATAACTTTCTTAATATATCTTCACTAACAACTGGACAACAGTGACCGTTCAACTGTATCTTCACTACTACTGAGAGTAAAGTAACAGCATTTCTATATCCTTGATACTGGATTCAAATAACTTTCTGATTTTATCTTCACTACCAACTGGAGTACAGTCTTTCTGATTTTATCTTCACTACCAACTGGAGTACAGTCACTTTATTCATATACCTCCAATGCAGTACTTGTTTTACATTGCCAGTAGTGTACATATAACATATATATATATATATATATATATATATATATATATATATATATATATATATATATATATATATATATATATATATATATATATATCGTTCTCCCAGTGTCCCCAAAGATCCAATACCAAACGTCAATGACCTAAGAAAGTTTCAGTCTATCTTTCGTGATTTTTGTTTGAAACATATAACTTCACTACTATGTGAGAGTTGAAATTGACCATATTTCCGAAAGTATCCAGGATATACTTTGTAATGACTGGTTTTCATCTTGTTCAGGTTAAGAGTTGGAGATTATCGATAGCAATGCAAGACACAATCGGTCATATAGAAAGGCCAAGGTTTTGGGAAATGTTGGAACCAAAGCCCCAAAGAGATCCCCGAAGAAGACGACGACGACCACGACGACCACGATCACACCACCAGCAGAGAGTGGACCATTCCACATATACCCAGGGTTATGAAATGGGAGAACAATACACGACCATGCAGGTTCCAGAAGAAACTCCAATGGTGCCTGACATGGGACCATTCCCATCATACCCTGACATGGTACCATTCCCACCACACCCTGGTATGGTAGAATACATACCACAACCTCAGATGGTAACATTCCCACCCCATCCTGGTATGGTAGAATACACACCACAACCTCAGATGGTAACATTCCCACCCCATCCTGGTATGGTAGAATACACACCACAACCTCAGATGGTAACATTCCCACCACACCCTGACATGGTACCATTCCCACCACACCCTGATATGATACCATTCCCACCACACCCTGATATGATACCATTCCCACCACACCCTGATATGGTACCATTCCCACCACACCCTGACATGGTACCATTCCCACCACACCCTGATATGATACCATTCCCACCACACCCTGATATGGTACCATTCCCACCACACCCTGACATGGTACCATACCCTGAGATGGTACAATTCCCACCACACCCTGATATGATACCATTCCAACCACAACCTCTCATGGCACCATTCCTGCCACACCCTGATATGGTAGGATACCAATCACAGCCTCAGATCGTACCATTGCCACCACACCCTAACATGGTACCATTCGAACCACAGCCTGACATGGTAGTATTCCCACAATCCCCTCACATGTTCCAGGGTCATATAGAAAGTCCAGGGGTTTGGGAAATGGAACCTGAGACCCAAAGAGTTCCCCGAAGAAGACGACGACGACGACGACGACGACCACGATCACGCCACCAGCAGGGAGTGGACCATTCCACATGTACCGAGGGTTATGATATAGGAGAACAACACGCGACCATGGAAGTTCCAGAAGAAACTCCAATGGTGCCCTTGGAGGTTCTAGAGGAAATCCCCCAACCATCCCATCAGGTGGTACCACTCACACCAGACCCTCTCATGGTACCCCGTTCCGTGGAAATTCTCCCTATACCCCGTCCCCTGGTTCTACTCCCACTACTCCGTTCTCGCCAACTTCCACCACCCCTTCCCCTGGAACTTCTCCCACCACCTACTCCCCTGGTTATCATCCCACCATCCCGTCCCCTGGCTCTCCTCCCACCAACCAGAACCAGTCACCTGGATCTCCTCCCACTACCTTTCCCCCTGCTTCTCCCAGGACCCCGTCTCTTGCCTCTACTCCAACCACCCCGTCTCCTGTCTCTACTACCACCACCCCGCCGTCTATTGGCTATACTCCCACCACCCCGTCGCCTGGCTCTACTCCCACCACCCAGTCGCTCGGAAATCCCAATACTCCTGTCCCCAGGTAATATTTCCACCACCCCGTCCCCTGGCACATCTACCACTACCCCTGTCTCCCGCCTCGACCTTGGAGTTTCCGGAGAAGCCTCCAGAGGAGACAGCTGCCATGGTCCTAGCGAGTCCAGAAGAAAGCCTCGCTCCACTTTCCGACGTACCTTATCCCGTTGTCTCAAGTGGCTCGGCAGAATCACTTGTCCCTGTTGTGTTAGACGTCCTCGGGTTTCTGGTCATTGAGAGCCAGGCAGGCACTGACAACTTTTAGTTATCCCCAACGCCATGACCTGGCAGCTAAAACGGATATTTCATTTCTAAAATGGCTGTAAATATATGCTGTAGCTGCAGTAAACAGTGAAACTCGACTGTCATATATACAATCTTGCCACAGTCAACAGAAAAAACAAAATTGCAGGGTGCATATGCCCCATCTACAGTGAAAGGTGTTACACATGTCTACTAAGTTGGAGTAAGTCATAAGTATCTATCTATCTATCTATCTATCTATCTATCTATCTATTATTTCTATCTTTCTATTTGTCCATAACTCTGATACCTATTCCCATCAGGAACTTCCATCAAGGGGGTGGCCTCAGCAAAAGTCTCCACTTAACTCTGTCCTTACTTGCCTCTCTCGCATATATCATTACACACATTCTTCCACTATTTCTCTTCCACTCTATTTCCCCATGCTCCTTAGGTACCCATTTTATCGACCAACTCTTGGGGGTGGATGAAGGGCTGGGTCGACTGTAGACTGACTGCCACAACCATGATTCGAACCTCTGCGCTCGACACTGGGCGGCTCCTGAATGCGTCACGGTCAGGAACGCTTACCGTTACACCACGGATACTTCCCCACATCGTTTTCAACAAGTTTTTTGCTTAATTTCAGGTTACGTTTTCTGTTTGGTATATTCCTACGTCTTTCAAAACAGCGTTCCTTCCCAATGAGATCAATCTCCTTTAAAACTTTCAAGGCAGTGATAAGGTCATCCATGTGTCCTATTCTGCTTTAAGTGTGCCGATGGAACTTCTGGTCCTCGATTTACGTTCTCCATAAGAACGCAAATATTTTGGATTTATTTCTGTCTCAGTGATGACCAATACTCTCCCGGACAGAATACTAATCTGTAGGGAGGGTGATATAGTAGAGTCAGAATGTATGAAAGTTCTTTCACATCCCTACTGGCACCGGCTCTCCCCTTAGCACGGAGTCTACTGGTTTCTTTCTCTTAACATAATTAATTTCCCTCCTTGTCTTAACACTGTGTCCACTGAGCTTCTCTGAACAGGGTGTCCAGTGCCTCTTCTTAATAGAGTCCACTGACCTCCTTGTCTTAACACGGTTTCAAAGATTTGAATAACTGGGAACGACTGAAAACACTGAGGTGGTTATAGTGATGGATGATTTGAATGCAAAGGTGAGTGATGTGGCAGCTGAGGGAATAACTGGTGTACAAGGGGTGTTCAGTGTTGTGAATGGAAATGGTGAAGAGCTTGTAGATTTGTGTGCTGGAAAAGGACAGGTGATTGGGAATACCTGGTTTAAAAAGAGAGATATACACAAGTATACGTATGTAAGTAGGAGAGATGGCCAGAGAGCGTTACTGGATTACGTGTTAATTGATAGGCTCTTGAAAGAGAGACTTTTGGATGTTAATGTGCTGAGAGGTGCAACTGGAGGGATCTCTGATTTGATCATTATCTTGTGGAGGCGAAGGTGAAGATTTGTAGAGGTTTTTA
Source organism: Panulirus ornatus (assembly GCF_036320965.1). NCBI lineage: Eukaryota > Metazoa > Arthropoda > Malacostraca > Decapoda > Palinuridae > Panulirus > Panulirus ornatus. The sequence goes on along the minus strand of NC_092265.1, from coordinate 16,635,748 downwards.
GAAAAGAAAAGAGAATGTTGGGGTGAAGAGAGTGGTGAGAGTAAGTGAGCTTGGGAAGGAGACTGAATGTAGGATGGAAAAAATGAGAGCAAAGGACATAAGGGGAGTGGGGGTGAAATGGGATGAAATTAGGGAAGCAGTGATGGCTTGCGCAAAAGATGCTTGAGGCATGAGAAGCGTGGGGGGTGGGCGGATTAGAAAGGGTAGTGAGTGGTGAGATGAAGAAGTAAGATTATCAGTGAAAGAGAAGAGAGAGGCATTTGGACGAGTTTTGCAGGGAAGTAGTGCAAATGACTGGGGGATGCATAAAAGAAAGGGGCAGGAGGTCAAGAGAAAGGTGCAAGAGGTGAAAAAGAGGGCAAATGAGAGTTGGGGTGAGAGAGTATCATTAAATTTTAGGGAGAATAAAAGGATGTTTTGGAAGGAGGTAAATAAAGTTCGTAAGACAAGAGAACAAATGAGAACATTGGTGAAGGGGGCTAATGGGGAGGTAATAACAAGTAGTGGTGATGTGAGAATGAGATGGAGTGAGTATTTTGAAGGTCTATTGAAAGTGTCAGATGATAGAGTGGCAGATATAGGGTGTTTTGGTCAAGGGGGTGTGCGAAGTGAGAGGGTTAGGGAGAATGATTTGGTAAACAAAGAAGAGATAGTGAAAGCTTTGCGGAAGATGAAAAGCCGGCAAGACGGCGGGTTTGCATGGTATTGCAATGGAATTTATTAAAAAAGAGGGTGACTTCGTTGTTGACTGGTTGGTGAGGATATTCAATGTATGTATGGCTCATGGTGGTGCCTGAGGATTGGCGAAATGCGTGCATAGTGACATTGTACAAAGGCAAAGGGGATAAAGGTGAGTGTTTAAATTACAGAAGTATAAGTTTGTTGAGTATTCCTGGGAAATTTTATGGGAGGGTATTGATAGAGAGGGTGAAGGCATGTACAGAACATCAGACTCGGGAGGAGCAGTGTGGTTTCAGAAGTGGTAGAGGATGTGTGGATCAGGTGTTTGCTTTGAAGAATATATGTGAGAATTACTTAGAAAAACAAATGGATTTGTATGTAGCATTTATGGATCTGGAGAAGGCATATGATAGAGTTGATAGAGATGCTCTGTTTTGGTAGAGGTGGTGTGCGAAGTGAGAGGGTCAGGGAGAATGCTTTGGTAAACAGAGATAATGAATGCTTTGCGGAAGATGAAAGCCGGCAAGGCGGCGGGTTTGGATGGTATTGCAATGGAATTTATTAAAAAAGGGGGTGACTGTATCGTTGACTGGTTGGTGAGGATATTCACTGTATGTATGGCTCATGGTGGTGCCTGAGGATTGGCGGAATGCATGCATAGTGCCATTGTACAAAGGCAAAGGGGATAAAGGTGAGTGTTCAAATTACAGAGGTATAAGTTTGTTGAGTATTTCTGGGAAATTTTATGGGAGGGTATTGACTGAGAGGGTGAAGGCATGTACAGAACATCAGATTGGGGAAGAGCAGTGTGGTTTCAGAAGTGGTAGAGGATGTGTGGATCAGGTGTTTGCTTTGAAGAATGTAAGTGAGAAATACTTATAAAAAAATTGATTTGTATGTAGCATTTATGGATCTGGTGAAGGCATATGATAGACTTGATAGAGATGCTCTGTGGAAGGTATTAAGAGTATATGGTGTGGGAGGCAAGTTGCTGGAAGCAGTGAAAAGTTTTTATCGAGGATGTAAGGCATGTGTACGGTCGGTTTGTGGCAGGGGTGCGTGATGTCTCCATGATTGTTTAATTTGTTTATGGATGGGGTTGTTTGGGAGGTGAATGCAAGAGTTTTGGAGAGAGGGGCAAATATGTAGTCTATTGTGGATGAGAGGGCTTAAAAAGTGAGTCAGTTGTTGTTCGCTGATGATACAACAGTGGTGGGTGATTCGGGTGAGAAACTGCAGAAGCTGGTGACTGAATTGGTAAAGTGTGTGAAAGAAAAAAGCTGAGTAAATGTGAATAAGAGCAAGGTTATAAGGTACAGTAGTGTCGAGGGACAAGTCAATTGGGAAGAAAGTTTGAATGAAGGAAAACTGGAGAAAGTGAAGTGTTTTATATATCTGGGAGTGGATTTGGCAGCGGATGGAACCATGGAAGCGGAAGTGAGTCACAGGGTGGGGGAGGGGGCGAAAGTTCTGGGAGCGTTGAAAAATGAGTGGAAGGTGACAACATTATCTCGGAAAGCAAAAATGGGTATGTTTGAAGGGATAGTGGTTCCAACAATGTTATATGGTTGCGATATGTGTTGTGAGGTGCTTTGATCGATTAAGTAATGAAAGGGGAAGAGAGATGTTTGGTAATAAAAAGAGTGTGGTTGAATTAGCAGAAAAGGGTGTATTGAAATGGTTTGGTCACATGGAGAGAATGAGAGAGGAAAGATTGACAAAGAGGATATATGTGTCATAGGTGGAGGGAACGAGGAAAAGTGGGAGACCAAATTGGAGGTGGAAGGATGGAGTGAAAAAGATTTTGAGCGATCGGGGCCTGAAAATGCAGGAGGGTGAAAGGCGTGCAAGGAATAGAGTGAATTGGAACGATGTGGTATACCGGGGTCGACGTGTTCTCAATGGATTGAACTAGGGCATGTGAAGCGCCTGGGGTAAACCATGGAAAGTTTTGTGGGGCCTGGATGTGGAAAGGGAGATGTGGTTTCGGTGCATTATACATGACAGCTAGAGACTGACTGCGGATGAATGTGGCCGTTGTTGTCTTTTCCCAGCGATACCTCGCTCGCGAACGGGGGGAGGGGGTTGTCATTTCATGTGTGGCGGGATGGCGACGGGAATGAATAAGGGCAGCAAGTATGAATTATGTACATGTGTATATATGTATAAGTCTGTGTATGTATAAATATGTATACGTGGAAATGTATAGATATGTATATGCGCGTGTGTGGACGTGTATGTATAAGCATGTGTATGTGGGTGGGCTGGGCCATTCTTTCGTCTGTCTCCTTGCGCTCCTCGCTAAGCGGGAGACAGCGACAAAGTATAATATATATATATATATATATATATATATATATATATATATATATATATATATATATATATATATATATATATATATTTATATATATATATATATATTTACGCCCTTCAGTGAAGGGCGTAAATGGGGAGGTGATAACAAGTAGTGGTGATGTGAGAAGGAGATGGAATGAGTATTTTGAAGGTTTGTTGAATGTGTCTGATGACAGAGTGGCAGATATAGGATGTTTGGGTCGAGGTGGTGTGCAAAGTGAGAGGGTTAGGGAAAATGATTTGGTAAACAGAGAAGAGGTAGTAAAAGCTTTGCGGAAGATGAAAGCCGGCAAGGCAGCAGGTTTGGATGGTATTGCAGTGGAATTTATTAAAAAAAGGGGGTGACTGTATTGTTGACTGGTTGGTAAGGTTATTTAATGTATGTATGACTCATGGTGAGGTGCCTGAGGATTGGCGGAATGCGTGCATAGTGCCATTGTACAAAGGCAAAGGGGATAAGAGTGAGTGCTCAAATTACAGAGGTATAAGTTTGTTGAGTATTCCTGGTAAATTATATGGGAGAGTATTGATTGAGAGGGTGAAGGCATGTACAGAGCATCAGATTGGGGAAGAGCAGTGTGGTTTCAGAAGTGGTAGAGGATGTGTGGATCAGGTGTTTGCTTTGAAGAATGTATGTGAGAAATACTTAGAAAAGCAAATGGATTTGTATGTAGCATTTATGGATCTGGAGAAGGCATATGATAGAGTTGATAGAGATGCTCTGTGGAAGGTATTAAGAATATATGGTGTGGGAGGCAAGTTGTTAGAAGCAGTGAAAAGTTTTTATCGAGGATGTAAGGCATGTGTACGTGTAGGAAGAGAGGAAAGTGATTGGTTCTCAGTGAATGTTGGTTTGCGGCAGGGGTGTGTGATGTCTCCATGGTTGTTTAATTTGTTTATGGATGGGGTTGTTAGGGAGGTAAATGCAAGAGTCTTGGAAAGAGGGGCAAGTATGAAGTCTGTTGGGGATGAGAGAGCTTGGGAAGTGAGTCAGTTGTTGTTCGCTGATGATACAGCGCTGGTGGCGGATTCATGTGAGAAACTGCAGAAGCTGGTGACGGAGTTTGGTAAAGTGTGTGGAAGAAGAAAGTTAAGAGTAAATGTGAATAAGAGCAAGGTTATTAGGTACAGTAGGGTTGAGGGTCAAGTCAATTGGGAGGTGAGTTTGAATGGAGAAAAACTGGAGGAAGTGAAGTGTTTTAGATATCTGGGAGTGGATCTGTCAGCGGATGGAACCATGGAAGCGGAAGTGGATCATAGGGTGGGGGAGGGGGCGAAAATTTTGGGAGCCTTGAAAAATGTGTGGAAGTCGAGAACATTATCCCGGAAAGCAAAAATGGGTATGTTTGAAGGAATAGTAGTTCCAACAATGTTGTATGGTTGCGAGGCGTGGGCTATGGATAGAGTTGTGCGCAGGAGGATGGATGTGCTGGAAATGAGATGTTTGAGGACAATGTGTGGTGTGAGGTGGTTTGATCGAGTAAGTAACGTAAGGGTAAGAGAGATGTGTGGAAATAAAAAGAGCGTGGTTGAGAGAGCAGAAGAGGGTGTTTTGAAATGGTTTGGGCACATGGAGAGAATGAGTGAGGAAAGATTGACCAAGAGGATATATGTGTCGGAGGTGGAGGGAACGAGGAGAAGAGGGAGACCAAATTGGAGGTGGAAAGATGGAGTGAAAAGGATTTTGTGTGATCGAGGCCTGAACATGCAGGAGGGTGAAAGGAGGGCAAGGAATAGAGTGAATTGGAGCGATGTGGTATACAGGGGTTGACGTGCTGTCAGTGGATTGAATCAAGGCATGTGAAGCGTCCGGGGTAAACCATGGAAAGCTGTGTAGGTATGTATATTTGCGTGTGTGGACGTGTGTATATACATGTGTAGGGGGTGGGTTGGGCCATTTCTTTCGTCTGTTTCCTTGCGCTACCTCGCAAACGCGGGAGACAGCGACAAAGTATAAAAAAAAAAAAAAATATATATATATATATAATGGAATTTTGATAATAACTTACGAGTACTTCAACATTTCAACAAATCACGTAACTCGGAACCACAGTCACTTGAGTGAGTCGTGGATGTAGTGAGCCAGTCCTAACGCTGACAACCCCGAGGCTAGGTGCACTCCACTCAGCTTCTGGACACATTACTGTGTCTCACGTCACCATACGTCTCGGAGTTTGTCTTACTATGGCCTGAGTTTTCCCTAACAAGCCTTAATTTTTCAACAGACTCAGGCAGGGATCGCGTATCAGTGGAGAAATTGCGAAAATGGTTGTGCGGGTCACATTAAAAAAGGTCGACCTCCCAGACATGCACACGGGGAGGAAGGGGGGTTAGCGTAAAAGCAAATTCCAGGGAAATACGTGAGTTTACGTGGTTGAAAAATTATGAAAATAATTACAGGGCGAACTGCAACAGCAAAAACAGTACCAGGTTAGGAGGGGAAAAAAATACGCTTAGCTTTACTTGCGAGGCGCCAGCAGATAATTTCTCATGGAGATCGACCAGGGTTGTGTTACCTGATAACAGTCGTTCAAAGGTGTACCATGGTAGAGGATCCAGATCTTTATCTGTCTTATCAAGATGTAAGCCTCCTGGGCTGTAAGTGTACGCGGTATTGGTACACGGGCGATCAGTGTTCTGGGGTCTTCTGTTTTCGGTCATTTCCTCGTACGCTGACTCAGCTGCACTGCGCGGCCGCCAGGGCCATGCCCGACTGACCCGACGCTCAGTCCGCCTCTGTCATCACCACGACTCGAAAATCTTTCGCTCCTTCCCCACAATGATCAATGTTTTGTTCCAAGACTTTATACATATTCATATGTACTTGCATCTATAACCTTTTTGTTTCTTCATTAAATTTCTATAAAATTCCTTCCCACGTTACTGGTGTTCGTCACTCTCTGAAGTATGTTAATAAATTTCGTCACGTATAAATAAATACAGAGAATGTATTACATTTTTTGTAGAGAAGTAATATAGTACAGTTTTGATCCCAACATTGTGACAGACACTACAAGCACTAGTGATGGAAGCCTCTAGTGCTGGTGACATTAGCCATTATTGGGTCCATATATTTTCTCCCACAGTTTATCGAGTTTGATTTTGGACTTCGTTTACAGGATGCGTTATGTGACGTCATCCACCAGAAGTATGAGTAACAGGGAATCTCTCTGTCTTGCAGAAGTTCTATGAACTCAGGACATCAGTAACTTTTTGATTAGAACAGCCCAGTGGAACGGGCAACCGGCAGCAGGCGCAAGTCGCCGACTGCCTTGTAACTGCACTACCAGCCGTACGATACCTGATGTTATCTATTACCTATGAATTCCTAACCAGATATCAGACATTTGCTGTGTTGTTCACCTCATTGTTGTGTCGCTTCATCACAATGCTGATTCTTATTCAGTGACGGACGTACGAACGTAGGGATGAATACATGTTGAGAGGTGATGATTTTTTTTTTTCAAACTATTCGCCATTTCCCGCATTAGCGAGGTAGCGTTAAGAACAGAGGACTGGGCCTTTGAGGGAATACCCTCACCTGGCCCAATTCTCTGTTCCTTCTTTTGGAAAATTGAAAAAAAAAACCGAGAGGGGAGGATTTCCAGCCCCCCGCTCCCTCCCCTTTTAGTCGCCTTCTACGACACGCAGGGAATACGTGGGAAGTATTCTTAATCCCCTATCCCCAGGTATAAAACATGTTGAGAGGTGATGATAAACTATACATTATGTTTTCCAAGTAGAGGCTTCGTCCTGTTTAGTGATATGAGACAGAGACACCAACTCAGGTATGGAAGGAGAGGGATAGTAATCACCACAGATCCAGTCAATACTGAAAATAATGTGGAAAGAGACGCACTTTGCGTCCGGTCATGCAGTTCTTCACCTCTCGAGGTATTGTGGTTTATGCATTTCAAAATGATGGCTACGATTACACATGGATCTTAGGACACTAGGCTGAAGGACAACAGTCGCCTAAATGTTATCTCCTCGTAACAAGGTCTCGTGAAAGTGACACTACAGCTGCAAGGGTGTTATTGGTGGTGTTGCTGCTGCCAGTAGCAGAAGTAGTCACATGTGTGCCACCAGTAATAGTAGCTCTAAAGCCTCTCCACTGTTACGTCCCACAGTTACCCCCAAAACTGTAAGTCTGATTTTAGAAAATGGAATAAGCCAAGGACGTAATTTGACCAATTTATTTGATTACTTTTCACTGTTAGCTTCTTTTTTTACGTTTTTTCCCCAGCATACTGAGTACCGTCCAGATGCTATTCTTAGCGAAAGTGTTGCAACAGTTTTGTTGTTACGTATCAAGATTCAGCTACAGTCTTGTGAGGCTTGGAAGATCCTGGTTCGTCCGTCAAGACACGTCATGCTCGCTTCATTTACATAATGCCTGCTGGCCAGGAGCCATGTGTGGCGCAGTATCTCCTCAGGACCTCTCTCACAACCGACCTCGTATTTCTTCAGCGCTCACTCCCAGATCTAGAACTGTCACTCATCAAGCGACTACTACGTCTCTTGGCCAGAGTTTCACAATATTTGAGACATTTATATCAATGGAGAACGTATAAGACTCATAAATAATATAAAAGCATTGATGTTCAATCCATAGAGTTCATCCGCTACATTTTATGATGTTTACAGTCATTTAGTGATGGTTTCAGCTGGACGAAAGCTTTGTAAACCACTTGCAAGTTCCTCGTTCAGATGTAGCACATGTAATCTATTCATATCTCACATTAAACTTTAACACCATTAAGGAATTCATCTCATCTGCAGCTGCTCGGTTCATCGTTGAACAGTCATGAGGTACAAGACAAGGCGAGGAGGTAATGCCAGTGGGTTCCTCCCCCACATGGCTGTCCACTGTTCCTGGACACGGCGGACCCAGCACGACGCCCTCATGAGATATTTCCTCACACTATATCGGGAGAAGTGAAACCCAAGCCAAGTGTGAGACAAGTGCAGGAGACATAATGGTAAACACATCAGACACTTTCGTGCATCGAATTATAAGACATAATAGTGACGTATCTTGTTAGCATATTCCCAGAACATATCTAGATAAATATTTGCAGCAGCAAAGTTCAGTATTGTTCGAACCCCCGGATCAATGTCAGTGAACACCACAGTCACAACGCTTGGAGTTTGAGTGACTCGTGGAACATAAGTTAAACTTAATAGTTTTCCTACAACGGTCTTTCCCTAAACTCAGCTCGTAAAAGCTCGGCCACATCTGATCCCTCATGTGCTGGGGTTCACATCTCACTACGATCCTTTGACAAGATGGGTGAAGTTAGATGTCCGATAAGTGCGCCAGTATTTTGAGAGCAGATGTTGCGTAAGCATAATGTGTTACGCTCGTGCCGGCCGGCCCTCACCACACGTATTGTGTGCTAATGTTTCGCATTATAGAACCTCACACGTCAATGGCCGCGCCACGGGTAGAATAAAGGAGGTATGTCGGGTGGCTGGGGAAGAAGGGCACAAAGCTGGAGGGAGGGGAACGTGCATGCAATACATCTCCCATGGGCGTACATACGATCCGAACATATTTGAACAGACCTATGTGGGGGAACGATATGCTCTCTCTCTCTCTCTCTCTCTCTCTCTTGGCAGGTAAGAAGCTTAAATGGAGTACTTGTACCCATCTTTAATGTATGCATGTGAAACCTAAGCGACTAAGTAGGTCAAAAACAGAAGTAAAGTCAGATAATCTACACGGTAAAGATGGACTTAGGAGGATTGGTAAAAAGAAGAATGATAAGAGAAGGTTATGCGATGTGGCAAGGCCATTAGAAAAGCAAGTGGATGAAAGTCTTTTATGATGGTCTGATGACAGAAAACGTACGGCAGCTTGGTCAACAAGACATCCAGCGGTACAGATGACATAAGGCAAACCACGATGAAGATGGATACTTGTGGCGAGACTTGATTACGACTACGGTGGAATGATTAGCAATTAGAAGGCAGTGTTTTCTGAGTGGAGATGGATGGAAATACTGGTCTCACCTAAAGAATCAACTTAGTATGTAAAATGATAAAGCCAAAGGCCCTTCTTCAGGTGTGGAAGTCTGTGTTTCACTTTAACACTGAGCATGGGTCAAGGATGGATGTATGTGAGTGATGCACGGAGGCTATAACAATCTGATTCATTCCATCACACTGGGAATGAAGAAATGGTGCTGTTACGAACCTGTACGTTTGTTATCACGACCCGTGCCTTCGTTATCACGACCCTGCGTGTTCGTTGTGCTCATGAGTTTATGACAGAGAATTTGTACGCTTAGGCAAGGCACGCGGTAACCTTTGGGGGGTGTGGGGTACCAAGAGATTCCTCGACCTGTCCCATGTGTACCTGGGATCTCACACGCCTCAAGTCAAGTGGCCAAGATTAGCGGTGCATGTCGTAAGCGACGGCTAATTACTTCTCAAGGTCCCATGGTCAAGTGACCCGGGGTCAGCCACGAGGTCATGCCTGGGTAAGTTCGCCCACCCATCCTGGTTGCGTCATCAGAGATGCAGGGCTGGGCCGTTAGACAATACCATACAAAGCATGGCCCCTTGCAAACCGCAGACACTCAACACCTGCACAATAATACAAAAATATTTCTAATACAATCACAGTGTCATATACTTAACATCTAATTCTTTGCAACAGGCCTGAACCCCTCCCACCCAAACCATATTATAAACAAGCAAGACTAGTCTGTTTTCAAAGCTCCCCTCCTCTCTCCCCCAACAATCGTTATAGCGACTACGCACACACACACACACACACACACACACACACACACACACACACACATTAATTACTCAACAATCACTACAGAACCGACCTCTCAACCCAATCTTAGATTCTACCTCACTAGACGTAAATTCGTCTGAAACTACATTCCCCAGGTATGTACGAGTGACACTTTCTCGTTTAAGTTCTGGAAACTACACATCCCTATAACACTACAAACATCACAGGACCCATCATGCCCAAGATTAACTTTCATACTGAAGACATTGAAAACTTGCTCCTTAGCTGCCCGGCAATCACCAGACACAGACAAACACACATCAACAAACTTCTGGACTTGTAGTCCCACCAGATGGACACGACCGGCTTTACCTGAAGTAAAAATATATAAGACAGCAAGATACTGAGGACGAACGGAAAGATCTTAAAGGCATTGTATATAACATAGCAAACGAAGAGGCTCACAAAAAATATGGAACCAAATAGAAAACCAGAGCGCAAGAAACAGAAAAAGTGAAATGCAAGCATTTAGAAAATGAACGATGACCAGAGAACTACAAGATAGTTTAAACCATGTAGAAACGGGGCACAAACTGATAGAATTAAGAGAAGGGCTGAAGAAGATGTCTGGGAAGGTACTGGGGAAGGTCTACATAGTGATTTGACAGGAACTAAGAATCTGCATTACGTCATAGCAAAAACTACAGAGAAGGAACAGTAAATGCCGTAAATGATCATAATGGATAATACCCGTTGGTAGAACAAGACGAATAAGCATGTCGATGGAAAACAAAAAATATTCTGAGGATCTGTTCAACGTGAGAGTAAAGCAAGACAAAGGTGAACTGATAGAGGCAAATGAGGAAGTGGAAAAGAACTCAAATGAAATCGCACAACCAGAGATAAATAATAAAGAGGTGATGAGGGTTCTCAAGGAAACAAAGATTGTAAAGTTTCTCATAGGTCGCTGGCCGTAAGACCCAACAAACAAAGAAGGTACCAAGGGACGACGAAATATTGATTGAGATCAATAAAACACTTGGTCCAGAAACAATAACATGGTTGAAGCAGATTCAGTACGTTATGGAACCAGGAAAAGGGCATCTTCATACTACCAAAAAGCTATAAACTGTCCAATTTGTAAGACAGGATAAAAGCAGAACTGCGAATATTAGAGAAATTTCATTATCATCCCATGTAGGGAGGATGTAGGAAAGGATGATGGAGGACCGATTGAGAACACAGCTCAAGGGTTACTCAGGACTTTGCCGGATGGTTTCCGATCCAACAGAGGAAATAGTGAATAAGTTCTTACACTTAAGATCATAATATAAATGTTAGAAACAGATCATGAGGCGTTCTTTTGTTTTCATAGATTTAGGAAAACCTTTCAGCAGAATTAACAAAAACAAATTATGAAGGACACTGCAAGACCATCACTGTGGAACAGATATAAAGTTGGTGAAAGTAATAAAAATATGTGTAATAATTGTAGAGAGGTTGATAAGGAGTAGTTAGAGGTAAAAACTGGTGACAGAAAGGTAGGAGTCCTGTCACCCTCTTTTATTCATGACACACACACACACACACACACACACACACACACACACATATATATATATATATATATATATATATATATATATATATATATATATATATATATATATATATATATATATATATATATATATATATATATGGGATAGGAGAGAAAGAATAACAGTATATGTTAATGACAGCGATCATAGATATATAGCAGAGAGACTTACAGGATGGTAGGTTGTCTGAGTGTTGGAACAGAAACGTATGGAAGTTAGCAAAAGTCGGAGGTGGTGACTATTACTAGAATCAGAGGTAAGTGTAACAGATGAACAGGTCACCGCCAGTTACGACAGGTATATTAATCCAAATACTTGGTAGCAGTGTTCAGTGATGACAAATCTACAGCAACAACAGAATTATGATATACAGTGCAAACTTTACTGTGTTATATGCTATACTGATAGATAAGAGATGTAACCATGAACTGCGGAACAGTAATATATTCCACCGTTCTAATTTCCATGTTAATATAGTGTTCAGAAGTATTGTCACTCACATTCAAAACAGGGTCATTGATCCAGGCTGCAGAAGTGAGACCATTCACGGTACACAGAGCAGTGACATGGACGGTTAAGGTGAGGAGGAGTGGCTGTGAGGAGGAGTGGATGTGAGGAGGAGTGGATGTGAATGCTACACACTTGTATTATAAGTACCTGCAAAAGGACAAGTTAAGGTGGTACGGTCAATAACAAAGAATGGAAGGCAAAAGATGTGAGAAGTAGTATGTGAACTGGAGCCGTGGGGGAAGGTGTCAAGCAGGACGTCCCAGAACGTGATGGTATGAAGGAATCAAGAGGTCGCTTAGCAGAGAAGGGAAAACACTGGAACAAAGTGAAGAAAACGGGGAGTGCGAGGACAGAAACGAGTGAAGAAGACTGGCGCCTGACAGTCTACCTGATCTGGCAAGAAAAAAAAAATTACATCTGGACTTATGACGAATGAATTTTCACATGCACATGTGTGAGCCGAGACAAACACAGCATCATGCACATTTATGACACACGTGACGCTTTAAATTCTTTCAAGTCATCAAAGCTGTTGGTGCATATTTAATCCCTCGCCCGTGTTGGACCATCTCTCTCAGTCCCAGCTGACTGTAGTGGGTGAGAGAAATCTGTTTCTCCGTCATCCTAAATACGAGCCCAGAGCAATACCTGAGCACCGAGACAAGCGAACACTCAGGTGATTTAATAAAAACACTTTACTGATCCCGGACTACACTTACCATCAACCACCACTCATCCCCTCAAGCAAGCACTCTAAATTTACAAGGCGGCCATACCTTACCGTACCCCACTTAACCGTCACACACACACACACACACACACACACACACACACACACACACACGTCCCCGACCACAGTCAGAGCTTGAGCCACAAGGGTCCACAGTCTCAACGGTTGATACCCGCCACACCGCAGCTACTTGACCTTCCCTGCCTGGATATCACTCCTACACTCATGACCTTAGTCATCATAAACCTACACATCCCTGACCTTTACTTTCATAGATCGTCCACAAGCAATATGCCTACTGATGCAACACACCCGACGACCCAGCAAATCAATGTGACAAACACCACACATCCGTAATTCCTCACGTATACATTCATGACATCAGAGTCTCCTTAACTCCATAATCTGCAGTCCAGCACATCCCCGACCTAACGCACTGGGTGAGGAACGTACACCCCCGTGTGCTTCCACACATTCATAACACATGACATCTTTGGCTTCACTTTCCACCGACACCTGACGCATCTCTGCTCCAACACACGAGACCCAACGCACTCCTGACCCAGCTCAACCATCTGTCAACCCATCCGTGACACCAAACACCACCCATGACCCTACAAAACACTTGACTAAACGAACCAAAGCTCCCCCATGCACTCATGACCTCACACAAACACATAACTCCATACACGCGTGACCCAACATAAACACACTCATGACCCCCAACCCGTACACTCGTGACCTCACACACCCATGATCTTACAAATTCATTTTCTCATAAATCCCACAACTCGAGACCCCACAAAGTAATGAGCATGAGGGAGGCATATCATGTCCAGTGAGAAGCCAGTGTTTGAGGTGTCTGAGAGGAATTTCCTGCCTGCTTCCCGCGGCCAGTCCCTGGAGACAACATAGGAACGAAAGTCGGGCGGGCGCGCGACGTGAACAAACCCAGAGCAGATACCATACCTAGGGCGGAGGTGGGCCCAGGCAGGCATACATGCCCACCACAAGGATGAGAACGCGACTGTCAGGCACCCACGTGGGTCAGGGTGCCAGGGACGTCCTTCCATTAGACTCAGCGTCACTCCACCAGGTTTGCCCGCCACACACACACACACACACACACACAGACACACACACTCGCCGTCGCTCCGTCATTAAGCGCCCGCTGGAGGACCTCTCTTAGCTCTCTCTTGAGCACATCCAAGAGTTAGTCCCTGCTGACTCTGGTCTCCACTTCAGGCAGTTGATAGTCTCAACTCCGACTCTGTGTGTGGTTGGGTGTGTGTGGCCGGGGGAAGCCGTGGAGGGGTGTGTGGGGCCTGGGTGAGTGGATGAGGGCCTGGGGTCTCAGTGCACTACACATGACAGCTTGAGAATGGATGTGAGCGGATGCGGCCTTTCTTAGTCTGTTCCAGGCGCTGCCTCGCTAACATGGGAAACGGAGAGAGAGAGAGAGAGAGAGAGAGAGAGAGAGAGAGAGAGAGAGAGAGAGAGAGAGAGAGAGAGTGAGTGTGTGTGTGTGTGTGTGTGTGTGTGTGTGTGTGTGTATTTTTCATACTTCCATACATGCTCGCCATTTTCAGCGTGAGCGAGGTGGTGTCAAGAAAAGATTACAGAGTCTTAGAGGGAGAACTCCTCACATGGCTTCTTGCTCTGTTCCTTCTTTTGAAAAGTATATACAGGAGGGGAGGATTTCCAGCTACCCGCTCCCGCCCCTCTTTGTCACCTTTTACGGCACGCAGGAAATACGTGGGTAGTGTTCTTTCTCCCCTATCGTCTGGGATATATATATATATATATATATATATATATATCCCATATATATATATATATCCCATATATATATATATATATATATATCTTTTCCTAGCGCTGCCTCACACACATGAGGGGGAGGGGGATGTTATTCCATGTGTTGCGAGATGGCAATGGGAATAAATAAAGGCAGACAGTATGAATTATGTACATGTGTATATATGTATATGTCTGTGTGTGTATATATGTGTGTACATTGAGATGTATAGGTATGTATATTGTGCGTGTGTGGACATGTATGTATATACATGTGTATGTGGGCGGGTTGGGCCATTCTTTCGTCTGTTTCCTTGCGCTACCTCGCTAACGCGGGAGACAGCGACAAAGCAAAATAAAAAAAATAAAAAAAACATAAGGCTTTAGCTGTAGATTCGAAGCTGCACAACAACCAGAAGCAGGAGGTCCTGGACGAGATTGTATTCCCTTCTGTCAGCTGAAGATATACCAACGCAAACAAAAACAAAAGCAAGTGAACACGAACGAATCCAAACAACAACTAACCATTGGGTCCTAACGAGGCTGCTTGTGACAGTGGAGGAGAAGAGACACTCATGGATTAATGTGGTAGGAGTAAAAAGCCATCCAGGTCTTTAAAGGGGAAGAAACTGTAATCTAATCGCATATCTAAGAAGGTGCAAATAATGTCAGTCGTAGATTTGAAGCGATTTATCAAGTCTGTGCTTAAACGTACCTATGCTACGCCTTGCAACTACTCGACTCGATAAATTACACCATATGTTAACAATCCTATTGAAGAATACGGACTTCGCTTCATTTGAGACAAAACGTTTGCCCACGAGTTAAATCAGACGAATCTATCCTTAAGGACATCACTTGATCGAGTTTATCGTATCATTAATGATTATCAATACCTTCATCAGATCACCTCTCAACCTTCTCTTCTCTACTGTAAATAGAGTTCACTCATTTAGTCGGCTCCCATAGGTTCTGTTTCTCAGGCTGGGGATTATCTGAACAGGTCACCTCTATTCTCACACTACGTCTTTCCTCAAGTATCATCTTAATAGTTCGCCTCTGTGCTCACAACATTCTCTCTACGTCTTTCCTCAAGTAATGTGACCAAAACTGAACACAGTATTTAATACATGGACGCATCAGTGAGTTGTAAAGCGTGAGCATGATTTCCCTAGACTTAAAGTCGAAAGTCCAACCAACGAAACTAACAATTCTGTTCGCCATTTTTACTGCTTCTGTGCACCGCTTCCTTGGCTTTGGTTCACCAGAGATTCTTACACTCACGTCCTCTGTCCCCAAGTACCTAATGTGGCTCGTCAGAATTTATACTGTGGTATGCCTTTTCAGTTTTACTACCGATATGTACAACTTTGCATTTGTCAGTAATGAAACTCCTTGGCCAGCTGTGAGTCCTGGCCACCAGTTTACCTGAGTCAGTTTCAATATGACTTAACCTTTGTTAGTAATACACTACAACCTAGCCTAAAACAACGCTTCCCTTACGACAGTTAACACACACACACACACACACACACACACACACACACACACACACACACACATATATATATATATATATATATATATATATATATATATATATATATATATATATATATATTTATATACTTAGAAAAACAAATGGATTTGTATGTGGCATTTATGGATCTGGAAAAGGCATATGATACAGATGATAGAGATGCTCTGTGGAAGGTATTAAGAGTATATGGTGTGGGAGGCAAGTTGCTAGACGCAGTGAAAAGTTTTATCGAGGATGTAAGGCATGTGTACGAATAGGAAGAAAGGAAAGTGATTGGCTCCCAGTGAATGTCGGTTTGCGGCAGGGGTGCGTGATGTCTTCATGGTTGTTTAATTTGTTTATGGATGGGGTGGTTAGGGAGGTGAATGCAAGAGTTTTGGAGAGAGGGGCAAGTATGCAGTCTGTTTTGGATGAGAGGGCTTGGGAAGTGAGTCGGTTGTTGTTCGCTGATGATACAGTGCTGGTGGCTGATATGTGTGAGAAACTGCAGAAGCTGGTGACTGAGTTTGGTAAAGTGTGTGAAAGAAAGCTGAGAGTAAATGTGAATAAGAGCAAGGTTATTAGGTTCAGTAGCGTTGAGGGACAAGTCAACTGGGAGGTAACTTTGAATGGAGAAAAACTGGAGGAAGTGAAGTGTTTTCGATATCTGGGAATGGATTTGGCAGCGGAAGGAACCATGGAAGCTGAAGTGAGTCATATATATATATATATCCCTGGGGATAGGGAAGAGAGAATACTTCCCACGTATTCCTTGCGTGTCGTAGAAGGCGACTAAATGGAGAGGGAGCGGGGGGCTGGAAATCCTCCCCTTCCGTTTATAATTTTCCAAAAGAAGGAACGGAGAGGTGGGCTAAGTGAGGATATGCCCTCTAAGGCTTACTCCTCTGTTCTTAACGCTACCTCGCTAACGCGGGATAAGGCGAATATGTATGAAAAAATATATACATATATATATATATATATATGTATATATATATATATATATACATATATATACATATATAACATACAAACCTGCAACAGCCAGGATTGAACCCGGAACCCCTGTGCAACAGGCGGGAGCGCTACCGCTAGGCTATGATCGGCCTTAGCGGTAGCGCTCCTGCCTGTTGCACAAGGGTCCCTCGTTCGATCCTGTCTGTTGGAGGTTTGTATGTTCTATGAAGGTGCGCGTTCATATGCACTTTGTTCATATATATATATATATATATATATATATATATATATATATTCATATTTATATATGGATGTGGAAAGGGAGCTGTGGTTTCGGTGCATTATTACATGAGAGCTAGAGACTGAGCGTGAACGAATGGGGCCTTTGTTGTCTTTTCCTAGCGCTTCCTCGCACATATGAGGGGGGAGGGGGTTGTTATTTCATGTGTGGCGAGGTAGCGATGGGAATGAATAAAGGCAGACAGTATGAATCATGCACATGTGTATTTTTGTACATGGCTGTGTGTGTATATACATGTAAACGTTAAGACTATAGGTATGTATATTGGCGTGTGTGGACGTGTATGTATATACATGTGTATGTGGGTGGGTTGGGCCTTTCTTTCGTCTGCTTCCTTGCGCCACCTCGCTAACGCGGGAGACAGTGACAAAAAAAGAAAAAAAAAATATATATATATATATGTATATATGTATATATATATATATATATATATATATATATATATATATATATATATATATATATATATATATATATATAAGGAAGGAAAAAAAAATATATATATATATATATATATATATATATATATATATATATATATATATATTTAATGTATGTATGACTCATGGTGAGGTGCCTGAGGATTGGCGGAATGCGTGCATAGTGCCATTGTACAAAGGCAAAGGGGATAAGAGTGAGTGCTCAAATTACAGAGGTATAAGTTTGTTGAGTATTCCTGGTAAATTATATGGGAGGGTATTGATTGAGAGGGTGAAGGCATGTACAGAGCATCAGATTGGGGAAGAGCAGTGCGGTTTCAGAAGTGGTAGAGGATGTGTGGATCAGGTGTTTGCTTTGAAGAATGTATGTGAGAAATACTTAGAAAAGCAAATGGATTTGTATGTAGCATTTATGGATCTGGAGAAGGCATATGATAGAGTTGATAGAGATGCTCTGTGGAAGGTATTAAGAATATATGGTGTGGGAGGCAAGTTGTTAGAAGCAGTGAAAAGTTTTTATCGAGGATGTAAGGCATGTGTACGTGTAGGAAGAGAGGAAAGTGATTGGTTCTCAGTGAATGTAGGTTTGCGGCAGGGGTGTGTGATGTCTCCATGGTTGTTTAATTTGTTTATGGATGGGGTTGTAAAGGAGGTAAATGCAAGAGTCCTGGAAAGAGGGGCAAGTATGAAGTCTGTTGGGGATGAGAGAGCTTGGGAAGTGAGTCAATTGTTGTTCGCTGATGATACAGCGCTGGTGGCTGATTCATGTGAGAAACTGCAGAAGCTGGTGACTGAGTTTGGTAAAGTGTGTGGAAGAAGAAAGTTGAGAGTAAATGTGAATAAGAGCAAGGTTATTAGGTACAGTAGGGGTGAGGGTCAAGTCAATTGGGAGGTGAGTTTGAATGGAGAAAAACTGGAGGAAGTGAAGTGTTTTAGATATCTGGGAGTGGATCTGTCAGCGGATGGAACCATGGAAGCGGAAGTGGATCATAGGGTGGGGGAGGGGGCGAAAATTTTGGGAGCCTTGAAAAATGTGTGGAAGTCGAGAACATTATCTCGGAAAGCAAAAATGGGTATGTTTGAGGGAATAGTGGTTCCAACAATGCTGTATGGTTGCGAGGCGTGGGCTATGGATAGAGATGTGCGCAGGAGGATGGATGTGCTGGAAATGAGATGTTTGAGGACAATGTGTGGTGTGAGGTGGTTTGATCGAGTAAGTAACGTAAGGGTAAGAGAGATGTGTGGAAATAAAAAGAGCGTGGTCGAGAGAGCAGAAGAGGGTGTTTTGAAATGGTTTGGGCACATGGAGAGAATGAGTGAGGAGAGATTGACCAAGAGGATATATGTGTCGGAGGTGGAGGGAACGAGGAGAAGAGGGAGACCAAATTGGAGGTGGAAAGATGGAGTGAAAAAGATTTTGTGTGATCGGGGCCTGAACATGCAGGAGGGTGAAAGGAGGGCAAGAAATAGAGTGAATTGGAGTCATGTGGTATACAGGGGTTGACGTGCTGTCAGTGGATTGAAGCAAGGCATGTGAAGCGTCTGGGGTAAACCATGGAAAGCTGTGTAGGTATGTATATTTGCGTGTCTGGACGTGTGTATGTACATGTGTATGGGGGGGGGTTGGGCCATTTCTTTCGTCTGTTTCCTTGCGCTACCTCGCAAACGCGGGAGACAGCGACAAAGTATAAAAAAAAAAAAAAAAAAAAAAAAAAATATATATATATATATATATATATATATATATATATATATATATATATATATATATAAGGAAGGAAAATATATATATATATATATATATATATATATATATATATATATATATATATATATATATATATATATATATATATATATATCCCTGGGATAGGGGAGAAAGAATACTTCCCACGTATTTCCTGCGTGTCGTAGAAGGCGACTAAAAGGGAAGGGAGCGGGGGGCTGGAAATCCTCCCCTCTCGTTTTTTTTTTTTTTTTTTTAATTTTCCAAAAGAAGGAACAGAGAAGGGGGCCAGGTGAGGATATTCCCTCAAAGGCCCAGTCCTCTGTTCTTAACGCTACCTCGCTATCGCGGGAAATGGCGAATAGTATGAAAAAAAAAAAAAAAAAAAAAATATATATATATATATATATATATATATATATATATATATATATATATATATATATATATATATATATATATACAAACCAGTACAGTTTCGGTCCCGAAACTATGAATGACGGACGAGGACAAGAACTCATGTACAAGATCAGGTAACCTTTGCCTCTGACTATGCGTGAGCATCAGGTCGCATCTCCCGCTGTGACCTGACGGGATGGAGGACTAGTTCACTCGCTTCTCTTGGTAGTCTCAACATATTCAGCCCCTTTGGTCAAATGGAACTTCCAGCTTGACCAAGCTCTAAGCCAGCCTAAGCAGTGCGCTTCCAATACCCAGTGATATGGACGAAATTGGTGGCGCGCACCGGAAAAATTCGACAACTGTGGTAAAGAATCAGAGGAGCATTGAGTACGATGGTAAATATGTGTAATGCTTTGCTGGTAAGGCTTTATTCCCCACCGTGCAGATGGAAAAGGGGCCTTGCTAGCAGTATGTAGGGCAATACATAGTATTATTCACTGAGAGGAACCAACGGCATCAGAAACAAAATGTGAAGCTGGTCGTCTTTGTGTGTCAGATGGAAAAGGGGCCTTGCCAGCAGTATGTAGGGCAATACATAGTATTATTCATTGAGAGGAACCAACGGCATCAGAAACAAAATGTGAAGCTGGTCGTCTTTGTGTGTCAGATGGAAAAAGGGGCCTTGCCAGCAGTATGTAGGGCAATACATAGTATTATTCATTGAGAGGAACCAACGGCATCAGAAACAAAATGTGAAGCTGGTCGTCTTTGTGTGTCAGATTGAGGGCATTCACTCCACACAAGGAGGAGTGCAGACAGGACAAGTGCCTGGCCATGGGTTCCTCTCTAAGTGCTGTCGTGGCATGCTTGTATATGGAGGTTCAGGAGAAAGACCACTACAACAGACTCATCATGGGCAGGAGCGCCACGTGATGTAGATCATGGTCGACGTAACAGTGATAGACCCCATGGAAGCCAATGGGCAACAACAAACTGAGGATGAGAAGAGTGTAAACAACGATAAACAGTTTACAGTTGGAAGAAAGGAAGGGAGAACGCTAAGTTGCCGTTGTGAGGTACATTAATACGCAGGTCTGACCTCGGTGTAAAGTGCTCAGTGCATCGTAAACACACACACACACACACACACACACACACACACACACACACACACACAAAGAAAAAAGATTTTATTCAGAATCTTTCGGTCCTTAACGAAAGAACAAAGCCTGGAGTTCTCTTTGATGGCAATTCTAATATGCAGTGAGGACTTCTTGAAGAGAACAGATATATGATATGGACGTTCAGTAAACAAGGGTACATTCATCAAATGCAAGTAAAGGGCTCATTGAATAAGGGAAAGCCACCATGGGAAAGTTGAAAACAACAAGTTGAAACACAAGATACATATAACAGTCCCAGAGTCAGGTGTAGTCCTGGATATACAGAGATACTTGCCAAAAGACGGGATTAGAGATTACTACTGTGTCATGGGTTCAGATGAGTGATACAACGAAAACATGAAGTGGTAGAGGAATTATCGAGGATCGTGATCTTTATGACTTTAGAAACGTTTAGTGTTAATGGCAGATTTTTTTTGTCTGCTATATTTATCAACTAAATCAAATATATATATATATATATATATATATATATATATATATATATATATATATATATATATATATATATATATATATATATATATATATATATATATATATATATCACATTTAGTAAATATATATAGCAAAGATAAACATCTGCCATTAACGCTAAACATTTCAAGTCATATTCATAACAAAAGTTAAATGACAGACAGAACACGTCACGCAAGACAACAGCTTCTCTAAATAACTGATGTACACTAAGTCTGTCTTCATGGTACCCAGGAACTTGCGTCTGCTGTAATTCTATGTCTACGGTAACCATACACAGGTCAGAGGATAAGATCACATAGAAATATCGCTCCACAAACCACACCTTGAGTGGCAAGTTTGAATTGCAGAAGCCTTTGAGGAAATGAGCTCACGAAATATATGTTTAGCAAGAGGAGGAGGGTCAAACCCTGTGTTTGGAATACAAAGATGTACAAAGGAATACAAAGGAATTCAAACAGAAACGGTCCACTGGGTCCTTTCGAGACTGTTAATGACGGTGGAAGATATCAGAAACTCACAGATTTGTGTGGTAAAAGTTAGAGGATATACAGATCATTCAAAGATAATATCCTGCAAATTATCATTTGGAATGTGGAGGCGCAAATAATGAAAGTCGTGGACTTGAAGCCAAATATTTATCAAGTCTAGGTTCAAACGTAACTATGTCACTGCTTTCAGCAACTCTGCCAGGCAAATTGTCCCCTATGTTGACAATGCTGTTGAAGAAAAAGTACTTCGCTTCGTTCGAGGTGAACCATTTACCAACAAACTTGCATCCATTACTACAAGTAAAATCAGACTAAGTCTTAAGTAATTTGACAGATCAAGATTATCAAAGCCTTTGATTATTTTGAATAACGGTATCAGATCATCTCTTAACCATCTCTTTTCTAAGCTAAAAAGATTCAAGTCGTATGATCTCATCTCGAAGGATTTGTCTCTCAGTCCGGGAATCATCTTGGTCGCTCAACGCTGTACTCTTTCCATTCTGTCTATGTGCTTTTTATTAGGTAGGATGACCAACGGAACACAATATTCAAGATGTGGACGAACCAATGAATTATAAAGAGTAAGGATGATTTCCTTGGACTTTAATTCGAAGGCGCTGCGTATTAAACCAAGAATTTTGTTCGCTCCTTTCACCGACTCTGTGCACTGCTTCCTTGGTTTTAGGTCACTAGAGATTATTAGAACCAAGTCATTTTCCTCATTTACCTTTTGTTCAACAAATTTCCTACTGTAGCTTGCCTTTTTGTTTTTTCTACCAGCATGTAAAACTATGCACTCATCGATATCAAAATCTATTTGCCACTTATGAGTCCAATTCATCAGTGTGTCTATGTCAGTTTGAAGCTGTAGACATTCAAGTTCATTGGTAGACTTATTTCTTAGCTTTGTATCGTCAACAAATTTTGATACCTTGAAATGCAGCCCATTATCCATAAAATTAACATGTATGGGAAAGAGAACCGGTACCAAGACTTGATCCTTGTGGCACACCACTTGTTACGTCTAACCATTCTGAGGCTGACCATCAATCACTACTCTTTGTTTACGACAAGTTAACCAATGTCCTATCCACTGAAGTACAACCTCATCTGTACCATGCGACTTTATTTTTTGCTAGCAATCTTTGATGCGGAATCTTATCGAAAGCTTTTTGAAAATATAGATAGACAGCACCAACAGCTTCACTTTCGTCGTAAATGCTGATTATATCAAAAAAGAAACCAAGCAGATTAGTCAAACATGAGAGATTTGGTCAAAAATATGCTGAGGATCGTTTCTTTATGTGGTGATCTTCTAAATAGTGTAGAATTCTATCTCGAATCATGGTTTCCATAAGTTTCCCAACTGCAAATATTAAGCTAAAAGGACGATAAATTCCGGGCAGTGATCTATTACTTTTGAATATCGGTGTTACAATGGTAAACTTCCATTCATCTAGAACTTTTCCTGTAGTAAGTGACTTATTGAAAAGGGCAGTCAAGGGGCTTAACTATCTCAACTTTCTCCTCTTTCATTGTTCTCGGATAAAACTTATCAGGACCTGACGTTCTATTCATTCTTATTCCGTTTAATTGCTGAAAGTATGTCCTCGCCTTTTATGTCAATTTACCGAAAAACGTTCCCGTCTCTTATCATTGAAACTGGGTTCAGGATATGGGTTGTCTTCGATCGTATATACTTATGTAAAAAAGTCATTTAATATTTCAAAAGCGCCTTCGTTTTCTTGCACAAGTCACCGAATTCAGTAATTAATGGACTTATTGACTGGGTAATGACTCTCCTGCTTCTAACATATCTGTAAAAACTCATTAAGGTCTCTTCTGCTATTTATACGATTCATATTGAAGTATACTTTGTCCTATAACTCTCTTACTTTCTCTAAGCAAAGTTACATACCTTACTCTGTCATGCTCATTACTGCATTCTCTGAGTTTCTTATGAGCTATTTTCTTTGGCAAGAGGCATCTTTTTATTTCACCGTTCCATCACTTTGGTTTTGTTTTGGAAATACACCTGTCTGCTATGCATGACGTATGTTCCCTCTGCTGCTTTGAATGTCTTTCCGAAGCTTTTGTAAGCTACGTTCATGTCATTTTCACTGACTACATCATCTGAGGTTTGCCTGTCCAGAACAATACGAAAATCAATCAAATTTGCACGTTTAAAATCGGGTATTTTTTTCGCGACTGTCAAAAATTTTGACCAACATTACAAGCACTGATGAAAGCGACCTCAAAAGTAATGCGCCGGTGATCACTTATATCAAACGTTTCTCCAGCTTCAACATCATTAACGATGTCCTCATTTGCAGTGAAAACTAAATCTAGTACATTTACGTCGCGAGCAGGTTGCTCGACTAATTGGATTTGGGCACTATCACGCAAACTTAAAGAGTCCATGTCTGGGGCTACTTGAATGGGATTCTCCCCATTTATATACTGGGATGTTAAAATCTTGTACTATGATAGAATCTTCCTCATTACAAACTTCCTCTAACTGATCATAAAGTCTTTCGTCTACCTCTGGTGTTAGCGCGGGGGGTTTCGTCTACCTCTGGTGTCTGTGCGGGGGTCATATAAACTATCCTTTCGTTATTTTCTTACGCAGGTTATCTTTTACTTCTAGAAAAAAAAAAACAGTCTACATTACCAACGGCTGCAACCGTTGTTTTATTTCTACGGGTTTCAAATGAGCTTTATCACAGATCAAGAGGACACCACCGCCAACTTTGTCCAATCGCTATTAACCAAAGAGAACCCTGGAACTGATCATTCGACGTGGAAATCTCTATCACTATTATCTTACAAAGACTCGGAAAGGGCAATTATATCATACTGTCCTTATAATGCTGCTGTCACTTACTGAGACTTTATTTCATACACTACGAGCGTTAACATAAATTTCATACACTACGAGCGTTAACATAAATTTGGGAAAGAAGTTTAGCATTAATGTCATGGACAAAACACAGTGTTTCAGCTGATAAGGGTACAAGCTCAGCGTTTGGAGTGAGGCGAAATAAACCCAGCGTTTGAGCTTAAGAGGGAACAAGCTCAATGTGTAGGGAAACGAGGGAGGAGCCTTGTGCTACGGTTACGGAGGAACAATCTCAATGTTTCGGCTGTGTTAGGGGTAAACCCAGTGTTTGGGATGAGAGAGGAGTACGAGCCCAGCGGGGTGGACTCAGAGTCGAGAGCTGTGGGGTCTGTAGGATGATGAGCCTAGATACACAAGTCTAGTGTTTGCGTTGCTGCGTAAAATCCACAACTGAAGTGTAAGAGAAATATCATCCGATCCCTGAAGAACTCCCTTACCACCACCTCCCAGCCTAACGCTCACACAGTACGAGGTACAACGCTGCCCTAGTGAACGACTACCCGAGCACTAGAACACCAGCACTGGCGTTTGTGTATATATCTGATGACTTGCTCCTCGTTGCTTCAGACTTAACATACCCGATCGTACCTCCGTCACTTGTGTCTCTACTCAACTCTTCCTCAATGAGTGTGCAACCCTCATCACTCGCGGATGTTCCTACTTATCAGTGTCTGTCTCTCATCGCGAACGTATCCCTTTTCACTTTAGTGTCTCAGTAGTGTTTCTCAATGTGTTCCTTCTCACTCGTGTCTCATCAAGTTCCTCTCCATCCGCCCTTCCTTACTCGTATCTACCTCCTTCCACTAGCGTCACTTTATCCATCTCTCTCCTAACTAGCTCGTGCATATCTAACTGTCCATCTACTTCCTCATCTGCGATTCTCTATGACCCTTCTCCATCGGTGTGCACCTCGTCATCTGTCCCTTCTAACTATAGTCTTACTTTCATCTCTAGTATCCCCCATGTAACCAGCTTTATCTAGGTCCCACTTCAATCCCTACTGTCTTTCTACTTACTCCTCTTCATCAACGTCTCATTCTACAATGCAATGTCTCACCACCTTCCCATCTCCGCCAGTATCTCACCGTCCTTCAGCAGCACCGTTACAGGTCATTCTTCACAGATAATCTCACCAGCTCCCCCAACCCCCGGCTCTGCAGCGACCCCTCCTCCCTTCCCTTCCTCCCCTACACTTCAACAGCATCAGATGTCCGGGACTTACCCCTCCCCGGTCCTGAGGACAACGTCTGGGTGAGTGAGAGGGTCCGGCAATGGGCGTCGCTGGTTACGCTCTTCTACCAGGCTCAGGCGTGGGTTGGGGTCCACGCCCTTGAGTTTGTGGTCTGAAAGACAAACACAATAAGTTACTATTATTGCTATACAACAAGGTTTCAGGGCCTCTCTCCCAAAAGGCGGAAGGATGCAAAGATGAGGAAGGGTTTTACATGACAAGTGGAGCTTGGCAAGAGGCGTGTGAGTGAACATGACGCCTGAATTGATTCACAGTCCAAGATACGTCAAGTAGGAACTGTGTGTGTGTGTGTGTGTGTGTGTGTGTGTGTGTGTGAGTGTGAGTGTGTGTGAGTGTGTGTGAGGGGATCTGAAATGTGAATGAAAGCGTAACTTATGTAGGCATCTGAGGATAGTCCTCCGTCAGATGCCACTTGTTCTAAAACATAACAAACGGTTCTGGAGCACAAAGCTGAAGGTTTGATTCATACGTTTTCACTTTACACCAAACGTTAACTAATTACGTCATGTCACAAAAATGATCAACGGTTGTCATCAATCAGTTACCAGGAATAAATAAATAATAATAGATAATATATATATATATATATATATATATATATATATATATATATATATATATATATATATATATATATATATATTCTGACCTTTCAACAGCTAAATCTTTTAAGTAGAAACCACAAACTCTCAAGAGTAGATCCAGAGTAGACACCCTCATCAAATTCTTTCTCAACATTTTCCATAAAATATCAATTCCATTTCAGGGTGGCCGGCGACGTGGGCCACTGCTGATAAGACAGCCTACACACTTTCTGGGGTGGTCCTGGTGTCCTGCCACAGCAGTTCAACATCATCATATCCAGTCCTTAATTGGGTAAGGCCTCGGGGAAGGAGGAACCCAGGCGAGGCAGCACCACCCGAGCTGAGACGATCGTCAGGGAGAGCGAGGGGCCAGCCAGCACCCTGGGCTGGAGGAGACGTATCTCAGGGGGTCAATTTTTGTTTTCCCTCGTTGCTTACAGTCAGGTATAATTCCCTGCCAGAATAGATCACGATAATGACACGCTTAATAACTGGTATGTCGAGGTAAATGAAGTCAATTATACTCTCCTTCAGCTGGGAAATATATGAGAAGGGAGAATGGGGGTAAAAAATCTCACAGCTCTCTCGAAAGTATGGCATAACACCTTCAAAAGAACTAGAGACCAGAAGGTGTGTGTGTGTGTGTGTGTGTGTGTGTGTGTGTGTGTGTGCGAAGATTCGTCAAGACTATGGGAGGCACGGGATCTTGTCAATGACATCTTGTTCTTGGGTGTTCCATTACCGGCACAGGTCGCGTCTGTAAGCTCCAGGGTGCCATTACTACTAGCCCAGGTCGAGTGTCTGTACTCCGGGGTGTCATTACTAGCACAGGGCGGCCCGTGTGTAACCGTAGTGTGGCGGGTTCTTTTCCACGGGTGTGTGTGTGTGTGTGTGTGTGTGTGTTGAGGATAATGCGATGAAGTGCTTCACATCCAAATATCATCGAGGGATCAATCTAATGGAACAACAACGCAACGTCTTCAAAGACTTTAAGATGTTATTGTGTTATGGTTCCGCTAAAAGGATGACTTCTTTCTTTACTGTTCTTCGTCTGTTCTTTAGTTCCTGAGAACAAACTATATAAAAACAAGATAAATATTATGTTGATTATAGAACTGTACTTCTGATTCTGTCTTTCTCAACTGATCCAAAACAAGGCTAAATATCTAACTATGTAACTGGGTAGATGATGCTGGGCAGTTACTAAAGGTAACTGTATCCATTATGGCACCAGGTTGGACCTGGTGAACATCAGGTTGGTAATGGTGTATATAATGATGTATTAGACGCAGACTTGTCTCCACCACGTGAGCTCACGTGACCACCTCTGTCATACTGTAGTTTCTGGTGTTGAAGATCCTGTAGTACAAGAGACCATCACCTCTGTAGTCAGTCAGCTGTTTATGTTAACTACAATTATGATGTGTAAACTCTCTCACTTTATTCCTGTATTTCTTATTCCTGTATTTCTCCAAAGCCTATGCCTGTACTTAATTCAATAACTCGTTAAATACTACTACTACTACTACTACTACTACTACTACTACTACTACTACTACTACTACTACTACCACTACTACCACTACTACTACTATTACTACTACTACTACTATAACTACTACAACTACTACTACTACTACCACTACTACTGCTGCTGCTACTATAACTACTACAACTACTACTACTACTACTACTACTACTACTACTACTACTACTACTACTACTACTACTACTACTACTACCACTACTACCACTACTACTACTATTACTACTACTACTACTATAACTACTACAACTACTACTACTACTACCACTACTACTGCTGCTGCTACTATAACTACTACAACTACTACTACTACTACTACTACTACTACTACTACTACTACTACTACTACTACTACTACTACTACCACTACTACTGCTGCTGCTACTATAACTACTACAACTACTACTAATTATAATAATAATAATACAGTTCTTACTATCATCATTATTTTCATTATGAACATCATTATCACATCAGCAATGTGCTTCAGGTATAATTACAGACAAACAATATCCGACATAAATAACTACAGCAAGGGAGATAGTTCCTTCTCCAGTGTGTGTGTGTGTGTGTGTGTGTGTGTGTGTGTGTGTGTGTGTGTGTGTGTGTGTGTGTGTGTGTGTGTGTCTGTGTGAGGATCGCGTGATGACTTGAGATCTTAACTCTACATCCTACACAACACGGAGGATCCTGGAGTAATGGTGTCCCAGGCCAGGAACAACGCCAGCACAACTAATAGTATTCATTTTCTTTTACTTCAGTCCACACAAACACCACAGATCTCACTCCGGTACTGGAGTGACACGGACGTGTTTGTCATCCTTCGTGATGTGTCAGCATAAATGTTTCGTGAGGCTGAGCACGAGCGAGCCATGCTAGTACTCTCTGCAGTTTTCGTCATTTTAATTCGCCTGTATCTACGTATACACTGAATGATCGCTAACCTCATCAGTAGTTAAGTAATTAAGTCTACCTTTGTTTGGTAGACTATAGTTAAACTTGCTCGCCCTCATCACACTTTTTCCTATGTACCCGCTGAATTCTAAGGCAGGTGGGCAAAGTTTACAGATACGCGATACGCAGGAAGAAGAACAGGAGGAGGAGAGAAGAGGGAATGAGACGAAGATGAGAACAAGTCAGACGGAGTAATAAAGACGGTGGAGGAGGCAAGCTTGGTTGGTCTGCTGGTGATCACTCAACAGCCAGGAATGTGACCATCTCCTCTCTCCCCTCTCCGTCCTTCACCCCAGCAACTTTCCCCCTTCCCTCCCACTCCTATACCCTCCCCATCTAAACTTCCTCCTTACTACTACTACTACTTGGCTACACTCGCCCTCGTACTCTCTATATTTAGGCATTTTTGCCTCTGCCTTGAGCCAATGACACGCCCACGCCCAAACCGTCCACCAACCACACACGCAGTAACCATGCATCAATTGAGCACACACGCAAGGACGTGTGTGTGTGTGTGTGTGTGTGTGTGTGTGTGTGTGTGTGTGTGTGTGTGTGACAACTCCAGGCGACAATCAGCTGATGCAAGAACAAGATAAATCCCCGTATGGACTCTGGCCTGGAACGGTAGTGATTAATCCATCTATGATATCAACGTACATAAGATACATTAGAATTAGTTATAACGTACTGTAAACGACGTCTACGTACAAAGCCACAGGCAAGTTTATATCTATCAAGAATCTTGAGTTTCCACAGAAATGCGCCGTGTGGGTGAGTCATGTTCTGTCCGAGAGAATCCAATGGTTCCCAACTGCAGGCAAGTTACCTAGGGTAGAATGAGACGATGGCAGGTCTCTCTCATGCTCACCAGGATAATAAAGACGACACCCCGCGCAGGGAGCGACCTCTACAGCTTCATCAGCAGTGGCAGCAGCAGGCGACGCTGCCAGGGTATAAACGTCGATGATCTCAAGTCTTACTGATGAAGTCTTGTCACAGTGAGACTGACTGGTGAGGTGATCACTCCTCCTCGGGTATAAGGAAGACTTAGCTACGTCCCGTCATACGATGAGGAGGTACACACTGGTGTTCACAGTCTATCACCCTCCAGAGAAATTTTACCGATCCACCGCAAATACACAATGATAACAGTGAAGGAACAACCTGGATGGTACATAACGTAGTTAAGGGTAAAGTTTAAAAAAAAGATGGTTTATGTAGTGATAATGAGGGATTCAATTTCAGAGAGATGTATTGGGGATCTGGGATTCTCATGGTGACTGGGGGGTCATGGAAACTCATGAATTTGGAAAGTATACTGGAAAACGGTATTCAATTCTGTCCATCCGTAAGTATAAATTCTCCATCGCAACGTCTGACCCGTCTGTATATGTTGGGCTCCTGTGTGTTGGCCTTAGGGCCGGGTGTAGACAATGTTATGATGGGAAAGCTCTTCTGATCTTTAAGCAAAACTGGAACTAATGACGAGGTGCCACAACTCTTCAAGTAATCCACAAGCACAGTATGGGACGTCAATATAAAGGAAGTAAAAGAAAATGTGAGCGAAACGTGTGAGTCTGCAACCATCATCATGTACGTCAGACCAGGGCTATTCTCTACACCTTAGAAGGAAGTCAAGTGGCATGAAAAAAATTCTGGTGTCTCGCTGATAGAGTCAGTTTCCTGGACAAATTGAGACGTCTCGGCTCATCTCTCACGAGACCCTCAGGAGAGACGTTACGTGAGACGACGTCACTTGTCACTTTTTTCGTTTGTTTCGTTTTTAGCCGACGAAGTCTTCATCCTCGTTATGGCAGAGCACCAATCAC
This sequence comes from Panulirus ornatus, assembly GCF_036320965.1. Classification (NCBI taxonomy): domain Eukaryota; kingdom Metazoa; phylum Arthropoda; class Malacostraca; order Decapoda; family Palinuridae; genus Panulirus; species Panulirus ornatus. The sequence continues at coordinate 16,604,762 of NC_092265.1, read as the reverse complement.
CAGCATTGCAGGGTTTGGAAACATTTTTTCCTACTTAACTGCTAGGGAAAGGAGGGCTAGGGAAATAAGCAGATGGGAAAGAGATATGGATTATGAGAAGACACAGTCTAGTTTTATCACAGTTCCTAACTCAAAAAACACTCAAGACCTGGACGCTTTCCTCATAAAAGTAGGTGTAAGAGTAGCAGCTAGAGCGTCCGGCATTAAGATAGGAGAAATGGTCAAACCTAAAGGCAACAACCATGCTAATGTAAATAGCGTAGTATACAAAATACCCTGTAATAGCTGGCCTTCTTCCTACTATGGTGAGTCAAGACGTGGGCTTGAGAAACTTATAACTGAGTACAGGAACGATGTAAGAGCTCACAGGACATCCAATTCTATAATAGTTCATGTTCACAGGTATGGATACCTTCCTAACTGGAACGGTGGTGTATTATTTATTAAAGGTTGAACAAAGAGAATGAGAAAAACAGCTGAAGCTGCATACATCAATGTAAAGAATAACATACACCACGGAGAAAGTTTTGTATGTATAGTGAAAGCAGCAAGCTCACTGGCTGTAAGCGAGGTGCAGAGTAGGGGGGCTCCACAGCCAAACAGGGAGCAGAATTCTCAGGCAGGCAGCGAGGTGACCCGCACGCGCTCGCATTTAAGGCCACACTATGTCCCTGGCTGTCAGCTTTGTGAACAATACCCTGGAGGTCGAAACGTAAAAGTAATATAGTTTTCTCATAACTACTTGTATCCTTCCTCCACCTACATTCTCATATATATATATATATATATATATATATATATATATATATATATATATATATATATATATATATATATATATATATATATATATATATATTATTGTATTATTGCTACAATACTTGATCGCCGTTTTCCGCGTCAGCGAGGTAGCGCCAAGAAACAGACGAAAAAAAGGCCACATCCACTCGCACTCAGTCTCTCCCCGTCATGTGTAATGTACCGAAACCTTAGCTCCCTATCCACATGCAAGCTACACAGACCTATCCATGTTTACCAGACGTTTCACATGCTCTGGTTCAGTCCACTGACAGCATGTCGATCCCAGTATACCATATCGTTCCAATTCACACTATTCCATGTATGCCTTTCACGCTCCTGCATGTTCAGACCCCGATCGTTGCCTTCAGCAACAATAATACTATAAAGAATATCTTAATCAGGAACTCACCAAAAAAATTCTCCTGAATGCATCTATAAAGTGCCATGTAGAAATTTTGATAAGTTTTATCAGACTGGTAAGGATCTTTCTGTTAGACTTAAGCAACATAAATATAGTATAAGAAGAGGACAAGAATCAAATGCCTTGTTTAATCACGTTAAAAACTATGATAATTGTATTGAGTGGAGTAATGTCATCTCAGTTATTGACTCTAACTCCAGTACCACGAGAAATATCACTGAATCTTCTATTATCAAATACACAAAGAATCATAACCTTAATATTAGTGAAGGCCTATACAAATTGGATAGCTATATTGTTGATAAAATCTGTAAACAATTCACCTTCTTGTCCACATAATAAGTTTATGATACGCTCATTGTCTGTCTTTGACAATCGTATGTTTACCAAATGGCGTTCTAGTTACTTCTCTTGGTTGTATATCAATTGACTTATATTTCTCTCTTGTGTCTCCTCTGATGATGTAATTATTACACGAAAGTGCACTTGGGAACTTATCGTGTTATATTTTCCCCGTGAACTCATAGGAATATACTTGATCACGCGCAAAATTGTGATCCTTTCCAATATATATATATATATATATATATATATATATATATATATATATATATATATATATATATATACATATATATATATATATATATGTATATATATATATATATATATATATATATATATATATATATATATATATATATATATATATATATTGTACCGTCTGTCGAGCACCGAGGTAGCACAAGGAACAGACAGAGAACAGCCTCATTGGTCATACGCCCACTCTCTAACTGTCAAAAATAATGCACCATGCCAATACCCTTTACGCAAAGCAAAATCCCACAGACCTTTCCGTGATTTTCCCCTACTACACTCAAACCAACCTGTCTCTGTCTCCCGCAAAACTTTATAACGTCAATTCCACTCATGTTAACTCTCAAATTCTTTCTTATACGCACTTTCAAAAACACACAATATATTCTGCAGTTTCTTATAAGGCCATTAAGACCGTGTCATCCGCAAACAGCAGCTGACTCACCTTCTGGGCCCCTCTTACCATCCGAATACTACAGACCCACCCTACTCTTCCAGACACTAGCATTACCTTCCTCAACACCCATTTATTTACAAACTTAACAGCCATGTTGACATCATATGTCCTTGATACATACCCACAATCTCTCCCTACCTACTCGCATACATCCTTACTCTCTCGCTAAAAAGTCCTCACTGTTTCTAGCAGCTTTCCTCCCACACCATTTATTCGTAGCATCTTCCACAGTGCATCTGAACCCTGTCATGCACTTTCTCAACACCCATAATGCTATACATAAATCCATGTCTTTTTCCCAGCGTTTACTGCACAAAATCTTCAAAAGGAAACACCCGGTACGTATATCCTATACCAGTTCCTTCCCAGTATGATTTTCCTTTCATGCTACCACCTTCATTAATCGCTACTCTTACATACGACTTACTACGCATTCTCAATAGTCTCATAACTCTGTAATTCGAGCATTAACTGTTGTTTCCCTTGCTTTCATACAATGGCCCTATACAGGCATTCTTCTAATCCCTAAGTACCTCACCTTGAGCTTCACATACGCTGAAAATTCTGTCTCACCAATCAACAATGCTGTCATTCCCCTTAAGAAATTCGACTCCAGTCCTATCCACTGCTGCAGCTTTCCTACATTTCATCTTACGTAAGGTTTCCAACACCTGTTCTCTTTTCACCAAACTGTTTCTCATGACTCTATCGCCTCGTATATTCCACGTCCCCCAAACCCCACGGATGCTACCCTCTCATCTAAAACATTTAACAATCCTTCAGAATACCCTTTACCTCTTTCTTGCCTGTTACCACTTCCCAATCTACTTCCCTCGCTGATGCCCCCCCCCCTCCCTTTAATATCTTGTTCTCCCTACACTATCAACCTTCTTCTAAAGTATTTTCTTCTTCTCCCTAAGGTCTGCCATTCCTCTCTTACCCAGTATCACTCGCACTCTTGTGCAACTCCTGCACTTTCCTCTTCACTTCCTGCCTCTTTAACATGCCCTAATTATTCACACATCTACCACACATGTACCACCAATACCGCTTTTCTCTTTCATTGCCAGACTCTTCATCCACACAGGTAAGCACTGCTTCAATAAATGCCCTCCATGTATCGAACACTCCTCCAATGTTATCACTCTTATCTTATGCCATTCCTCTTCCAATGCCTTGGTATCGCCGCACACAATCCTCATTTCCAAGCTCATTCACTTTCACCACCCTCTTCCTAGCCATGCCATTTCCTGTTTTCGTAAAGCCACAACAAACTTTCAGACTCGCCTCCTCCAGGAAGTGATAAGACACCCCACCAGCTGCCCCCTAAGCATATTCAGATCGAACAGTCTCTCCTTTGCTCGCTTATCAGTTAGTCTATAAACCATCACTGCCTCCTCCTCTTCATCAACCAGGTATTCTCAAACACTAGTCCTTCTTCAGCACACAACACCTCAAGCTGTTCATCATGTCTGTTCACACTAGGTATCCCATATCCCGCAATATTACCCTCAACTGCTACAACACCTCTCCACTCATTCAGATTATCTGTTACTAATGTCTGATCCCTTGCATCAAAACAGCTGACGCACTCACTCAACTCCTCCTAAAGAACTCGGCTTTCTTCCTCACTTCTCTCGTTACCATGTGCGTAACCACCGACAACCACCTGCCTCTCATGACCCAATAACATTTTCACCAACATCAGTCTGAAGCTCACTTGCTGACACTTCTACACACCCCCATACCTCCTCCTTCAGCAGAAGTGCCATTACATCCTTTGTCCTCCCCCTCACACTAAACCACAGACTTCATCCCGAGGACATTCCCAAACCATTCTTCCCCCTTCCCCTTGGCCTTAGTTCCACTCAAGAGGCAGAATATTCATTCTCCTTCCCCTTGTCGAGGTTAAAAGGCAAGTGAGAAAAGTCGCCTTTGGCGAAGATGTATCATCGGTTGAACAGCGTGACTGAAGAACTTTTCACTCCAAAGAAGTTCATATTTCTCTGCTCCGGAAAGTAGCTCAGCCTTAGGAAGCAGGAGCCTTTGAAAAGTGATTCTGGGTGATACCAAGACTATAAAAATTGTTCGCCGTTTCCCGTTAGAGAGGTAGCGCCAGAAACAGACGAAGAAAGGCCTCATTTCTTCGTCAATTCTCTAGCTGTCGTGTGTAATTCACCGAAACCACAGCCCCGTATCCAAACAGGTCCCACAGAGCTTTCCGTGGTTTCCCCTGCCTGCTTCACATACCCTCATTCAGTACGTCGCCCCCTGAATACCAAATCGCTCCAATGCATGCCTTTCACCCCCCTTGCATGTTCAGGCACAGAGCACTCAAATCTTTTTCAAACCATCCTTCCATCTCCGATTAGGTCTCCTCTATCTCCTTGTTCCTTACATTTCTGACAAATAAATACATACATATGTATGTATATCTACACTATGCACTAATTGATAGGCGTGTGAAGGAGAGACTCTTGGACCTGAATGTGTTAAGAGGGGCAACTGCAGGGATGTCGGATCATTGCTTGGTGGAGGCCAAGGTGAAGGTCTGAAGAGGAATTAGGATAAGATCTTTCATTCCTTACTATTCGCCATTTCCCGCATTAGCGAGGTAGCGTTAAGAACAGAGGACTGTGCCTTTGAGGGAATATCCTCACCTGGTTCCCTTCTCTGTTCCTTCTTTTGGAAAAAAAAGAGGTGAAAGTGAAAAAATACGTGAGAAAAAACCTAATGAAAAGAGTTACCAGGAGAAACTGTGTCCAGAATGGCAAAAAAACGAGAGAGATTAATGAAGGAGGTTGAAGGGGGGGGGGGGGGTGAGTGAGTGAAGAATGGGAGGTGTAGGAGGCAACGCTTGCTCGTGCAAGAGAAGTGTGTGGCATGACAGGTGAGAGAGGGCAATAAGCGGTGGGATGTCGAAACAATGTTGTTTAAGAAGTATGAAAGAGTAGTGTGTGGGCATCATTTACAGGGAAGGAGTGGAAGTGATTGGGCAGGAGGTAATACGACGGTTAAAAGGATCTAAGAGAGAGGGCAAGTGAGAGTTGCGGTGAGCGAGTATCAGCAAACTTCAGGGACAATAAGTAAATGTTCTGAAAAGATGATAATAGTGTGAGAAAAAACATGAGAACAAATGGGAACATCAGTGAAAGGGGGCAAATGGGGAAATGGGAACAGGCAGAAATGAAACAAAAAAGAAGGAATAAGTATTTTGAAGGATTTTTAAATGTGATCGATGATTGGGTGGTAGAGTGGACGTGGAGGTGTGATAAGTGAGAGAGTCGAGGCAAGTTGTTTGGAGAAGAGCGAGGAGGTGGTGAGAGCATGAAGCGCAACAGAGCTGGTGGAGTGGATATGATGCAGTTGAATTTCTTTAAAAAAAAAGGGGGTGACTGTCTTGGGGATAGGTTAGTAAGGATTTTCAATGTGTGCATGTATGGTCATAGCGAGGTGCCTAAAGACTGGCGGAATGTCTGCATACTATTACTGTATGGATGAGAGAGAGAGAGAGAGAGAGAGAGAGAGAGAGAGAGAGAGAGAGAGAGAGAGAGAGAGAGAGAGAGAGAGAGAGAGAGAGAGAGAGAGAGAGAGAGAGAGAGAGAGAGAGAGAGAGAGAGAGAGAGAGAGAGAGAGAATGTTCAAATTAAAGAGGTATAAGTTTGAGTGTACCAGGTAAGTTGTATGGGAGAGTGGTGACTGAGTGGATGGTGGCTTGCACAGAGTTTCAGATTGGGAAGGGAGAATGTGGCTTCAGATGTGGCAGCGGAGGTGTGGATGAGGTGTTAGCTTTGAAGAAAATGTGTGAGAAATACTTCGGGACAACAGATTGCACTTACCATTCATGATCTGGAGAAAGCTTATGATAAGGTTGATAGATATGCTTTGAGAAGGTGTTCCGAACATATGGTGTTAGAAGCTATGAAGAGTTTCTATTAACTGAAAAAGGCGTGTGTAAGAGGGAAGGAGGGTGAGTGGTTCCAGGTAAAGGCAGGTCCGAGGCAAGGGTGTGTGATGTCACTATGGGTGTTTAATCTGTTTATGGCTGGGGTGGTGAGGGAGATGAATGCAAGAGTCTTGGAGGGTGTGAATAATGCAGAGTTTGGAAGAGTCAGTGAAAGGATGAATAGTGAATTAAAGTGAATTTATTCGGTTTACCAGCGAACAGAGACATGTTCTTAAGAGTGTAAGTCTGAATGTAGAAACTTTGATGGAGTGTTTTTGATACCAGGGAGAGGACATGGCTGAGGATGGAACCTTGGAAGCTGAAGTGAACAAAACGATGGGTGAGGAGGCACAGATCCTAGGCGCACCGATGAATGTATGGAGAGGAAGGTCACTATCTTTAAGCACAAAAATGGAATCGTTTGAGGATACAGCAGTCCCGTCGGTGTTGTATGGATACAAAACGTTGGTTTTAGATAAGAATATAAAAAGGGGTAGATGTGATGGAAATTGAATGTATGAGGGCAATGTGTGGTGTGAGGAGGGTTAATCGAGTAAGAAATGATAGGATAAGAGAGAAGCAGAGAGGCGTATTAGAAAGAATATGTATGAAAGCGACGAAATGGTTTGGAAGGTTAAAAGGTTGGCTGTGGAGAGGATGATTAAGAAGGTATACACATCAGAAGTGGAGGGAACAACGAAAAAGGGGAAGCCAAAGAGGAAGTGGAAGGATGGCGTGAAAGATGATTTCAGTGTTCGGGGCCTGAACATGCAAGGGATAATGCGAATTGCAGCGATGTGGTATACAGGGGACGACATGCTGTCAATGGGCTGAATCCTGGCATAAGAAGCGGATGGAAAAACCACAGAAAAGTCTATAGGACATGGTTGTAGACAGTGGAATCTAGTTTCGTGCATTATACACGACAACTGAAGAGTGGATTTGAGTGAATGAGGTCAATTCTGCGTCTGTTCCTGGCGCTATCTTAGAAATGGCGAACATATACGAAAATAAATTTTGCGTATATATATATATATATATATATATATATATATATATATATATATATATATATATATATATATATATATATATATATATATATCTTTCCCGCACTTGCAGGGTAGCATCAGAACAAAGGAACAATGTCCTCAGTTCAACACATCTAATAACTCCCAAGCTGTCATGTATAATTTACCAACACCAGAGCCTACCACTTACTACTAAGCCCCACACAACAAATCCATGGTTCAGTTTGACCACTTTGCGTATCCTTGTTCAGTCCATTACCAGCATGTCGGCCCCACATCCTATTACTCGCATGTCGACCCCCACATACCACATCATTCTAATGTCTATCCCAGGCAGATCTGGACGTTCTCGATGTCTCTTTGTTTCCTTTATTTCAGGCTTTCACCTCCTCCTAGGTCCCCCTATCTCCAAGTCCTCTCTGCTTGCTACAGGTACCCGCAGTACATGGTCTTCCTCAATCTCTCTTCACTCATCCCATCCTCAAGTCCGAGCCACTTCAGCACATCCTGGCTCACCCTCTAAGTCAGACTACACTTAATAACATCTCTACACAAGTGTCATTTCTTATGTGCATTTTTTTTCTCTCTCAGATGTCTCATATCCTCCCTTCCCCAGAACTTCGTGAGGTAACGTAGGTAAGTTTCCAGCCTCTTCCTCTCCTGTCCTTCTTGAACTAACGCAGGAAAAGACAAATGACAACTGCCACATTTGAATACGTCCAGTCTCTATTTGTCGTGCATAATGCCCCAGCATCAGTGATCCTCAAGTGCATTCTGTACATCAAATAGCGTGTATGAATGTCTTACACGTAGTGTGATCTTCCTTCGTATTACTAACTCTATACATTATGTCATGTTCCAAGTGTTCACTGTTACTCACTTCTCTCTTTTGCTACCGAGACAAGGACTCTCTGGGTCCCTGGGTCCACCCGGACTGACCTGTCACCCTCTTATATCACCCTCCTGTACCCTCTGTGCTTGCCTTCACCTAACAATCATTCATATGCCCTCCCCGATACCATCGCAAAAAACCTTACCTCTATTAATCAGACAATCAGAGTTTCAGATTCATAATAAGACACGTTCAAAGCTAAGCCCCACAAACTTCTTTATGGTTTACCTTGCACCACTTCAAATGCCATGGTTCATCTTATCAAAAGCACATTGCTCCTCCTATACCATATCACATTCTTTCTATTCAAAGTATGCTCTTCAACCTCCTGAGCGTTCAGGTCCCGATATCACAAAATATACCACCATATATATATATATATATATATATATATATATATATATATATATATATATATATATATATATATATATATCCATAGTTGTTTAATATGCTTATGGATGGGGTTGTTTGGGAAGTGAATGCAAGAGTTTTGGAAAGAGGGGCAAGTATGCAGTCTGTTGTGGATGAGAGAGCTTGGGAAGTGAGTCAGTTGTTCGCTGATGATACAGCGCTGGTGGCTGATTCGGGTGAGAAACTGCAGAAGCTGGTGACTGAGTTTGGTAAAGTGTGTGAAAGAAGAAAGTTAGGAGTAAATGTGAATAAGAGCAAGGTTATTAGGTACAGTAGGGTTGAGGGACAAGTCAATTGGGAGGTAAGTTTGAATGGAGAAAAACTGGAGGAAGTGAAGTGTTTTAGATATCTGGGAGTGGATTTGGCAGCGGATGGAACCATGGAAGCGGAAGTGAGTCATAGGGTGGGGGAGGGGGCGAAAGCTCTGGGAGCGTTGAAAAATGTGGAAGTCGAGAACGTTATCTTGGAAAGCAAAAATGGGTATGTTTGAAGGAATAGCGGTTCCAACAATGTTATATGGTTGCGAGGCGTGGGCTATAGAGTTGTGCGGAGGAGGGTGGATGTGCTGGAAATGAGATGTTTGAGGACAATATGTGGTGTGAGGTGTTTGATCGAGTAAGTAATGAAAGGGTAAGAGAGATGTGTGGTAATAAAAAGAGCGTGGTTGAGAGAACAGATGAGGGTGTTTTGATATGGTTTGGTCACATGGAGAGAATGAGTGAGGAAAGATTGACAAAGAGGATATATGTGTCAGAGGTGGAGGGAACGAGGAGAAGTGGGAGACCAAACTGGAGGTGGAAAGATGGGTTGATCGGGGCCTGAACATGCAGGAGGGTGAAAGGCGTGTAAGGAATAGAGTGAATTGGAACGATGTGGTATACCGGGGTCGACGTGCTGTCAATGGATTGAACCAGGGCATGTGAAGCATATGGGATAATCCATGGAAAGTTTTGTGGGGCTTGGATGTGGAAAGGGAGCTGTAGTTTCGGTGCATTATACATGACTTTAGTTCAGATACATCGGAACATCTATCTCCATGATCAAGGAGATGTTATCCGTCATTCGTACATCAACAATGATCAGAGAGAGAGAGAGAGAGAGAGAGAGAGAGAGAGAGAGAGAGAGAGAGAGAGAGAGAGAGAGAGAGAGAACAAGAACGCACTTTAAGTACATCAAGCGAACTAGGATGATTTTCCAGAATCCAGGAGACACACCTCCTCCACATCTCTGCATCACAGATCGTCCAGCGCATCTACAAAACATTCACCAAGAACGTACGTGCGCGGAAGCTAAGCACCCCTGAGGGAGTCTGGCCAGGTCCAGCAAGGCATTTCCCTGGCAGTGAAGGGCGACACCTCCACCCTGCCCGCCCGCCACACAACCAGGTCATTAACACACTGCTCCCAGGGTCCTCACTCCCGGGGGCCATGTGTACCTCCTTCAAACCATCATATCAAAACAACGTTAACATTCTCTGCCTCGGTTTAGTAGCGAATGAGAGTCGTAGCTGCACAGTGCTTAACATTTGCTTTAATCATCCCAAGGCCAAATATATATATATATATATATATATATATATATATATATATATATATATATATATATATATATATATATATATATATATATATGTATAAAGGTCTTTTTCTGAGAGGACTTTGTGTGAGCATGACGCGCATGTGCGCACTGAAAACGATACATATAATATCCTCCTGCATGGACACATGGGGTTATTGCATCAGTGAAGCCAAGGTCTTACTCGAGCTGATGCTTTGTGAACTGGGCAGGAGTGACTTGAGTGAGTGTGGGAGAGAGTGAGGGAGTGGAAGGAGGGAGGGAAGGAGGGAGGACTGTGGCTGGCGTGAGACGGCATCAGCAGAGCAGCCTCCGCCGCCGCCGCCAGCCTCAGGCTAACTCAAACTGTAACGTGACCCCCCTTCCCTAACCCCCCGCTCGCCACGTCTCCCTCCCTCCCTCTCTCCTTTCCTCTCAGGAATGGCTCTCTTCCTCCTTCCTCAATTTACCTTTTCCTTTCCGTTTCCTTCGATCACCATACCTCCTATCCTTTCTTCTTTTCGTCCTCATTTTCTTTAAGTCTCAGTTCCTCGTCCAACATCTCGGTGACCTTCTCTTGTCTGTCCTTCACCAGCCTGTCACCTCCCCACCCCCACCCACACACACACACACACACACACACACACACACACACACACACACACACACACCTCCCATCACTGCTCGCCACCGTTAAAACTGCGTTCAATTGATTCCTCAGTCATCATGCCAGTGCGAATACATTCTACAATTACTGTATGTCCCATTTGTAATATATCATTGACCTTTTCTATTACTATCAGTGTTAACAACTGTATCCTACTATATCTGCACACTTTATCCAGTTCCAAAAACACACTGATACCGTAAATGTAATTTTTTGTGTATATACTGTAACTGTCAACTTATGTAACATATACTGTTATGCAACATATATTGTTTACTAAATTTGATGCTCTTTGTATGTATGCCTTTTGTCCATTGGTTCTGGATCACACACAGCACCATTCCCCCACCTCTGACGGGCCAATGACCCTCTGGGTCTCCAACCCAGTCCACTACTCATGCCCACCTGTCACACTCCGGCATTGTTGATGTGCTCTGTATACTTGCCCCCACCTACCCTTGGCTGTGTACCCTTCACTCATGCTATCACTGAAATGCTTTGTCAGTACACAACTTGGCTGATAAAGATAATGAGCTCAATTAAACCAGCTGCTCCCCCCAATCGTCAGTCCCATACAGATAACTTTTCAGAAGTTGTACTGTGTGTTAAATATTTACTACTGTTATCCTAGCAGCTCCTCCAAACGCAGTAGCTTGTCTGCGCTGGTTCACTGCCTTGATAGTGATGGACCCAGTATTCTGCCTTCAATAAGAGCATTGTCTTCCCTTGAATTCAATTTAAAGAACTAAATTTTTGTTACTGTCTTCAGTACAAGCGACTCGTTATTCACACCACACACACTATGATCAAAACATCATTATCTTCAATCTCAGCGGCTTATCATTTTTCGTGCCTTCCTATAACTGTCCCATCATTTTCACCTTCACAATAAGTATCCTTCTGTTTGCACGGACTGTGAAATTCCACGCCGTTGTTGTCACTGTCTTCACTATAAGTGACATGTTTTTCACTCAGTATATCAAATAGTTTCACCGTCAAAAACTGTATGATCTACTGTATCTGACACCTTCTCTACATCTCACTGTTCGGAACGTCTTAACTACAAGTGATCCACGGTGTCTTCATTAACATCATCATAACTAAACAACTGTTTTCACTATTTGAAATCTACTTTTTCACTGCATGATTCTTATATTTTCGTAAGTCTTCAAATTACTCATAGTTCTGTTTTCTTCATCACATAATTAGTTTTTATTACCTTCACTTAATGTGCTCAATTTTCTCCCCCTCTGGTTTATCACACACCCAACGTCTTCACAGTTTGTGCTCTCAAGTAAACCATTGTTTTCTGTTTACAGAAGTGAGTCAGTGACTCCCTTCACTGTAAGTGACCCATGGCTTTCTTCATGTTGACCATGTGAGATACATTCATCTTTAATGTATAGGTCTCAGTCATGGACACAGGTCCACTCAGAGGTCAGGCCTTGAGTGGCAGGAGAGGAAGAGAGTTTATAAAGACAAGATATGCGAAACGGTGCATAAATGTATGGAAAAGAATGTAAGTTAGGTCAAGTTGTTTACCTTTAATGAAAGAGAGAGAGAAATAAAAACATCCATCTCGACAGGTGAGGTGAGGCTTCAGGCATAGATTCAACTCTCGTACATCAGGATGGATGTATGTACCTCCCTGGGCGGATGGTGTCCACGTCTTACCGACATGGTGGGAGTCAAATGGTTCCGGGTTTAAACTGGATGTGCGCGGTGTAACGGTTAGCGTTCCTGACCATGACGCAGTCACTGGCCATCCAGGGGTCGAGCCGCCTCCTCCATAAGTTCGAATCATGGTCGATAAAACTGGAACCTGACAGAAGAGGGTGTAAGTGTGTGTGAATATATATATATATATATATATATATATATATATATATATATATATATATATATATATATATATATATATATATATTATCCCTGGGGAGGGATAGGGGATTAAGAATACTTCCCACGTATTCCCTGCGTGTCGTAGAAGGCGACTAAAAGGGGAGGGAGCGGGGGGCTGGAAATCCTCCCCTCTTGCTTTTTTTTTAATTTTTCCAAAAGAAGGAACAGAGGGGGCCAGGTGAGGATATTCCACAAAGGCCCAGTCCTCTGTTCTTAACGCTACCTCGCTAACGCGGGAAATGGCTAATAGTTTAAAAGAAAGATATATATACATACATACATATATATATATATATATATATATATATATATATATATATATATATATATATATATATATATATATATATATATATATTCACCATTTTCAGCGATGAAGAGGCAGCGTCAAGAACCGAGGACTGAGCCTTAGAGGGAAAATCCTCACTTGGCCCTCTTCTCTGTTCCTTCTTTTGGAAAAGTAAAAGCGAGAGGGGAGGATTTCCAGCCCTCCGCTCCCTCCCCTTTTAGTCGCCTTCTGCGACACGCAGGATATACGTGGGAAGTATTCTTTCTCGCCTATCCCCAGGGATAATAGCATCACTTCATCACTCTTCAGCAAGGAGGGTAATACCTCTCAGTAATGTTTCTCAGTATTCAACTGACCTTTTATTCGTTGCCTCCGTCAGAACTCATCCATTTCTGTCTTCGTTTCTACGTTGACTAATCAACTATTTTTTGGGAATTCACTATAAATAAATGGAGCTCTTGACTGCCTTCATTTCCTATGGTAATTGTCATTGCCATTAAGCGATCACTATGAGTTCTCATTCTCTATACTGTAACCAGTAAGTTACAACTGTCTTCGTCGTGCAAGATATTGGTAGAACGTATAATTTTTCCACGTTATTGTAACAAATCCATTGGGCCCTCACAGGCCACTTCTTTTGCTTACTTTATATATTTCTCAACCCTCCATCTGTATGAGTACTGACCCGACCTCAAATAAGTTCTAGTACAATTTTCTCCGAAGATAATCCATCCCGTAACAATTCCTCAACTCCGTTCCTAACATAACTTAAAATATATCCTCTATAGTGAGTTACATTTCTATTCGGGGGGCGAATTTTCCCTGGGCGGATTAGTTTCTGATATGTGTGTCATGGAAGCCACATTTTGAAAGTGAACAGAGGGTGACGTATATACATTTATCATGGACTTTAGATCCCCAGGCCTCGTGAACTCGACCTCCTTCCACTACTAAAACCGGGATTTTGTAAGTCGGTGAACTGAACTGCTGTAACCTTGTGTAACCACATCATGTAATGCGTGTATCAACTCTGTACACTGATGTGTATGTGATTCCTGTAATGTTCAAGAACATCTTCTTCTCCAGAGAGAAGGTACCTCATCCACAACCTGGTAACATGTTAACATTACACTACCAACAGTTTCACCGGGTTTCCCTCACACAGGCATCACGTAACAGCATTATCTTCCATAATAATTTCTACCAATGTAAGAGCAACATCTCTCGTATCATCTCGTATTCTCAAGCCAGACAGTATGTAAAGCACATGTAAGGACATCTTACATCATTCACCATAGACTATACTGCCATTTGCCTTGATACCGCCTCCGTAAGATAGCCATAGCAATGTCTCTATGCCTCTTCCGTCCACATGCATGATGTCTCACATCTCCATATCATTCATCCAGCGATGTCATGAGTGTATGTGGGATGTCTCGTCCAGGACACAGCATGTGGGATGTCTCGTCCAGGACACAGCATGTGGGATGTCTCGTCCAGGACACAGCATGTGGGATGTCTCGTCCAGAACACACAGCATGTGGGATGTCTCGTCCAGGACGCGACATGTGGGATGTCTCGTCCAGGACACAGCATGTGGGATGTCTCGTCCAGGACGCGGCATGTGGGATGTCTCGTCCAGGACACAGCATGTGGGATGTCTCGTCCAGGACGCGGCATGTGGGATGTCTCGTCCAGGACACAGCATATGGGATGTCTCGTCCAGGACGCGGCATGTGGGATGTCTCGTCCAGGACACACAGCATGTGGGATGTCTCGTCCAGGACGCGGCATGTGGCATGGGAAACAGTGAGGAACATCAAATCAGAATTCCTTGTCTGACATGACCGTCACACGTTTATCATCCATTGTTCTCGCTGTTCTCACAGTTCTCAGACTCTGTTCATTTCTTATTTCATTTTTTACGAATTTCGCCAAACGTGCTTCGCTGTGTTCACACGTGATTTCTTCATTTCACTATCCTTATCGTAACTAAATGCATCACCTTCATGGCTTTCACTGATCCCAGTGACTTCACGGTAACAGACCCCACAACTTCACTGTAACTGACCCCGTGACTTCACTGTAACAGACCCCGTGACTTCACTGTAACAGATCCCACTACTTCCCTGTAACTGACCCCGTGACTTCACTGTAACAGACCCCGTGACTTCACGGTAACAGATCCCACTACTTCACTGTAACTGAACCCGTGACTTCACGGTAACAGATCCCATTACTTCACTGTAACTGGCCTACTGTTTCATTCATCACCATCAAACTCTGAAGTTGCTTTCCTCAACATAACAGGACCATTGATACCATTACTGGCTGTATCAAGTCTACATTTCCCACTGTGTTTACCGTAAGTGATCCGGGGTTAACATTCTCTTTCCCCGCAAGTGATCCACAGCCGTCTATCTTTATCGATGTTGCTAAGGCACTGTTGCCTCTCTCTCTCTCTCTCTCTCTCTCTCTCTCTCTCTCTCTCTCTCTCTCTCTCTCTCTCTCTCTCTCTCTCTCCACCATAACTGATCCAGTGGTTTCTTAACCTTCACTGTATGTAATCCACTGATGCCACTCTCATCAACAATAGCTATCTGATAATTTCACTGTCTTCACTGCAATTGAATCAGTGTTACTACCATCTTTACCAGTGATTTCACTGGTACCATAAGTGATCTAATATCACTATTCTTCTCAATCTTATCCATAAAAATTTCACTGACATTACCCTAAGCGACCCTATGTTACCACTTCATCCACCATAACTTCTCACTGATCTCACGACAACCGATCCATTGTTTCCAGTCTCTTCATTCACTGCCGCGCGAATCTGCTTTCACTGGTGATGTAAATCAAGCCTCTTCCACTCCTCAGAACATACAACTCCTCGACTTCACTGCCTTCATCATGAATGATCTAGTGCTTTCATTCACCCAGCATGTGGTGTTATCATACCTTTCCTCGTCTGGAAGTAACCCAGTGACTGTTTTCCACGTATATGCATTTCCGGCTTACGATTTCACCGTCGTTACGATAACTGACTTACAACTTCCGTTGTCGTCCAGGTTGCCTATATCTTCGTAACAGCTGTTAAGAAGTTACTATATGTTACAGTCATGGTCTGACCTATATCAACCCTATCCCAACAAAAACGATATATCTTATGGTCCATAATATATATATATATATATTCTTTTTTCTTTCGTACTATTCGCCATTTCCCGCGTTAGCGAGGTAGCGTTAAGAACAGAGGACTGGGCCTTTGAGGGAATATCCTCACCTGGCCCCCTTCTCTGTTCCTTCTTTTGAAAAAAAAAAAAAAAAAAAAAACTGAGAGGGGAGGATTTCCAGCCACCCGCTCCCTCCCCTTTTAGTCGCCTTCTCCGACACGCAGGGAATACGTGGGAAGTATTCTTTCTCCCCTATCCCCAGGGATATATATATATATATATATATATATATATATATATATATATATATATATATATATATATATATATATATATATATGGGAAAGAATCACAATTTTGCGCGTGATCAAGTATATTCCTATGAGTCCACGGGGAAAATGAAACACGACAAGTTCCCCGTGGACTCATAGCAATATATATATATATATAAATATATATATATATATATATATATATATATATATATATATATATATATATATATATCCAGACCGATGTGAATTAGTTCTTTTACGTGTTGACAGTCATTCCTCAATTCACTGCCTCACTATGATGTGTCACCACAGTAAAATGTCTTGTTCACTCTCTGTGTACCTGTTACACTCTCTTGTGCTCACCATATACTGTTCAACACTACACTAAGGTCATCCGTGGCCTACGTTGCCACATTTTGTTCAACAGAACTCCACGTTCGTTTACAACAAGAACAACACCCTGCATTCTGTACCTAGTGTTCACCACCATGTTGTGCAACCTGCTGATTGCTCCACTATGTTCACATCTATAACACATAACGTCATCAAGAACACTATAGGATAATGTTCATCGTATCTTATGTCGCCACACCATATTCATATGCATGCTGGTCCAATACGTTCTCTATAGCCCAATGTTCACCACCGTATAATGTTCACAGGCAGTTTACCTCACTGTATTGAAGGTACAGACTTCATCAATATTTTCTTCCACCCCACGACTAACATTACTTGCTCCTCCTCAGTTATATGAGAAGTTTAAAGGTCTTCCTCATTAAAAAAGTATGAACATTTTTTTTTTTCCTACCACACTTGTCCATGAGTTTCTGTTCTCTGCCACGATAACAAACCCTTGTGAGGACCCCACTTGTTGCTGCTGCTGTTTGGATTCATTTGTATGTATGCCGCAGTACAGTGGTCAAGGCAACACCATGCTCACCTACGGACTCTATATACGCTCACCATCACCACACGTACACTGCTACACCATAACTATATATACACACTGACTCACGAGGCGCACCACGTCGCGCTACGGTCAATAACAGCGTAATGTACGTCATGATTGGTCATAAGGTACGCTACAAAACAGTGTTCATCATCATATCAGTGTCACATGTACACCGCCAGGTGGTGTTCACCCCTCACATACTTTCATCATGTAATACAACAACTGTCACTACTGTAGTGGAATATGTAATCACATGCACTACGTCATGCACACCATAATATCACGTCTTCGTGTGCACTACGTCATGCACACCACAATATCACGTCTTCGTATGCACTACGTCATGTCCACCATCATATCATGTCTTCGTAGAGTCCACCAACATACATCATTGTATCGAAAGCAGCAGTATGTCTCTACCAGACCCACAACCATACCAGTAACACCTACAACTATATCTACATTACACCCGTTACCACACTATGTACATTTCCCCCCCCCCCTCGAGAAACCGTCCAAATATTAGCCAGCCACTTTCATGTATCCTTTCAAAGACATACCGACACACCCAGGCAGTAGCGACTCACGGCTGCATAGCGCAACAATAATGGATACAGAGAAAATCTACGACCCCTAATTAGGACCAAAGTGGACTATGTGGGTTATCTTAAGGCTTCCAAGATCACGCGCAATAAATGGTCCTTGACAACAGGATCATTTAGCGTCAACTCGGGCGGTATCATTATTCCTAAGCCAGCCTTGGCCAGAGGAATGTAGACGCACACTATAAGTGAACAGACACACACGAGCGAGGGAAGATGACAATAAACAGGGCGTCATGGGATGGCTGGCTTAACGTGTTACAAGTGTCTTAAGTACTCGTCTGAGGCGCTACAGATAGCCAACCTCCAGCCACTTGTTCCTTTGTCCTGTTTGCTCATCATGACTTGTGTGTCGCAATCTTCAGGGTCATTCTCGTACAGTCTTATCATCTACGACTGTCGCTGTTGCCTAACACCATCCGCACTTTGAGTAGTTTCGTAATGTGAAACAACGAACCACATAAAACCCTCGTCAAATCTGTCCTCTGGTTTAGAGGGATTTCCCGCACATACAACAGATCGAGGATGTAGAAGTAAAGATGTGAGCGACTGGTCATGACTCGAGCATTGTACCTCGAACAGCAGGTGTCAGGTGGGTCTCCCCCGACACTGCCTTCATGACACCGAGCCTCGGCCGTGTCAGTGTGCAAGTGTCAGTGGGAGAAGCAACGGAGCAGAGGAGGAGAACGCCGCCATCCATGTAGCCCCAGCGGCCGCGGCCTGCAACACTCGCCACACACGCTACACAGCAACTGACACTCGGTCAGTGCCGGGCTGTACGCTACACTGCCCCAACACGGGGGAGGGTTGCACGAGCAGGGAGGAGGAGGAGGAGGAGGAGGAGGCGGGAGCGCTCGAAGAAAATAACTTGGTGGAGAGCGAGTGAGAAGAGGACGTGCTGACGGACTGGAGGACGTGGCAAAGGTGATGGAGGACCTGGTGATGATGGAGACGGAGATGGAGAAGAGGACTTGGCTGGTGGTGAGGGAGACAAGGACACTGTGGTGAGGGAGATGCTGAGGATGAAAGACGTGGCTGTGAGAGTCGGGGAGAAAGGGAAAGGGGGTATTATGAGGAAGGGAAATCATATCCTTGAGGAAAGGGAGAGGTGGTTGTAGGATAGGGCTGGGCGGGGTTGTTGTGGTTGTGGGGCAGGCTAATGTGGTGAGGCAGGGGAGAACATGACAGTGACATGGAGGTAGACAGGGTGTGAGGGAAGGGCGAGGGGGAAGTGGTTGTAAGGGAGAGGCAAACACGATGGTGAGGGAGAGGAGGGCATGACTATAAGGGAGGGAAGAACCTGATACCCCGGGAGGGACTGACGCAGTTATGAGGGAGGGAAGGACGTAGTGGTGAAGGAGAGGAGGATGTGCTTGTGAGGGAAGGGAGGACATGGCTGGGTGGGGTGGGAAGACGTGCCTGTGAGGGAAACGGTGAAGGGTAGGCGCGCTTCTCAGGTAAGGGAAAGAAGGACGTGATCGTAAGGGAGGGGAGGAGGTGGATGTAGCGGGGAGGGGGATATACTTGTGAAAGAGAAAGGTAAAGGGTGATGACAGATGTGAGGATATGGGTGTGGGGGACGTGGCGATGCGGGGAAGGGGAGGCCATGTTGTGGGAGGGGAGGATGTGGAGGTGCGGGGGAGGGGAGGCCATGTTGTCAGAGGGGGGGATGTGAGGTTAGGGGAGACCATGGTGTGAGAGGGGAGGTTGTGGTGGTGCGGGAAGGGGAGGATGTGGTGGTGAGGAGAGGATATGGTGGTGAGGGGAGGGCATAGTATGAGAGGGGAGAATGTGGTGGTGAGGGGAGGATGTGGTAGTGTGAGGAGGGGAGGATGTGGTGGTGTGGGGAGGGGAGGATGTGGTGGTGAGGGGAGGGCATAGTGTGAGAGAGGAGGGATGACTAAGGTGAGGGAAGAACTGATACCGGGAGGGATGAGAGTTAGAGGGAGGGATGGAGTGGTGAGGAGGAGGAGAGGATGGTTGTGAGGGGCAGGGGGAGGATGATGGTGGTGAGGGAGTAGGCGGTAGTGTGAGAGGGGAAAGGATGTAGGGGTGAGAGGTGATTAGGGGAAGGGATAAGGAGAGAGAGGGTGGGTGAGTGGAGGATGTGAGTGGTGAGAGGAGCGGGGAGGGGAGCCATGTTGTGAGAGGGGAGGATGTGGAGTGCGGGGAGGGAATGGTGTGAGAGGGGGGATGTGGGTGAGGGGAGACCATGGTGTGAGAGGGAGGATGTGGGGTGGGTGGAAGGGAGAGGATGTGGTGGTGAGGGGAGGATGGTGGTGAGGGAGAGGGGAGGATGTGGAGAGGGGAGGATGTGAGGGGGAGAGTGGTAGTGTGAGGAGGGGAGGAATGTGATGGTGAGGGGAGGGGAGGATGTGGTGGTGAGGAGGATGGTGAGGGAGGATGTGGTGGTGTGAGGAGGGGAGGATGTGGTGGTGAGGGGAGGATGAGGTGGTGTGGGGAGGGGAGGATGTGGTGGTGAGGGGAGGGCATAGTGTGAGAGGGGAGGATGTGGTGGTGAGGGGAGGGATAAAGTGAGAGGGGAGGATGTGGTGGTGAGGGGAGGATGTGGTGGTGAGGGGGAGGGGAGGCCATGTTGTGAGAGGGGAGGATGTGGAGGTGAGGGGAGACCATGGTGTGAGAGGGGAGGATGTGGTGGTGAGGAAAGGATATGGTGGTGAGGGGAGGGCATAGTGTAAGAGAGGAGGATGTGGTGGTGAGGGGAGGATGTGGTGGTGAGGGAGAGGGGAGGCCATGTTGTGAGAGGGGAGGATGTGGAGGTGAGGGGAGACCATGGTGGGAGAGGGGAGAATGTGATGGTGAGGGGAGGGGAGGATGTGGTGGAGAGGAAAGGATATGGTGGTGAGGGGAGGGCATAGTGTAAGAGGGGAGGATGTGGTGGTGAGGAAAGGATGTGGTGGTGTGAGGAGGGGAGGATGTTGTGGTCAGGGGAGGATGTGGTGGTGAGGGATGGATGTGGTGGTGAGGGATGGATGTGGTTGTGTGGGGAGGGCATGGTGTGAGAGGGGAGGGTGTGGTGGTGAGGGGAGGATGTGGTGGTGAGGGATGGATGTGGTGGTGAGGGAGTGCATGGTGTGAGAGGGGAGGGTGTGGTGGTGAGGGATGGATGTGGTGGTGAGGGAGTGCATGGTGTGAGAGGGGAGGGCATGGTGTGAGAGGGGAGGGTGTGGTGGTGAGGGGAGGATGTGGTGGTGAGGGATGGATGTGGTGGTGAGGGAGTGCATGGTGTGAGAGGGGAGGATGTTGTGGTCAGGGGAGGATGTGGTGGTGAGGGATGGATGTGGTTGTGTGGGGAGGGCATGGCGTGAGAGGGGAGGGTGTGGTGGTGAGGGGAGGATGTGGTGGTGAGGGATGGATGTGGTGGTGAGGGAGGGCATGGTGTGAGAGGGGAGAGTGTGGTGGTGAGGGATGGATGTGGTGGTGAGGGAGGGCATGGTGTGAGAGGGGAGAGTGTGGTGGTGAAGGGAGGATGTAGTGGAGGGAGACTCAAAGGAAAAGACAGGGAGAGCGTAAGTGGCATCCGGATTGGACGAAATACTGACGGTGGGGCGATGGGAAGGAAGGAGGAAGGATAAGGAATGGAGGAGAGACAGTGACGGAGGAGTAGTGTGGCTGTGGTGTCCACGGAGGGATTGGGGTGGGATGGGGGAGAGGGTGACCTATAAGAGGGTAGTGGTGGTGATACTAGTAATTGTGGTTAACGGTGAGGTTAACACAGCATAACGGGAAGACTAACTGTTAAATACCAGTGGTGGCTAGGTCGTGATGGTGGTGGTGGCTTGGTCGTGACGATGGTGGTGAGGCGATGGTGGTGGCTGAGTCGTGATGGTGGTGGTGAGGGCGATGGTGGCTTGGTGGTGAGGGTGGTTGTGGCTTGGTGGTGAGGGTGTTACAGGCTTGGTGGTGAGGGTGGTGATGGCTTGATGGTGAGGGTGTTGGTGAGGGTGGTGGTGGTGGCTTAATCGTGATGGCGTTGGTGGCGTGGTGGTGAAGGTGGTGGTGAGAGTGGTGGTGGCTTGGTGGTGAGGGTGGTGGTGGCTTGGTGGTGAGGTGGTGGTGAGGGTGGTGGTGGGCTGGTGGTGAGGGTGGTGGTGGCTTGATGGTGAGGGTGGTGGTGGTTTGGTGGTGAGGTGGTGGTGAGGGTGGTGGTGAGGGTGGTGGTGGGCTGGTGGTGAGGGTGGTGGTGGGCTGGTGGTGAGGGTGGTGGTGGTTTGGTGTTGAGGGTGGTGGTGGGTTGGTGGTAAGGCTACGTCGTGAGGGTGGTGGCGTGAGTGGTGGTGGCTTGGTGGTGAGGCGGTGGTGAGGGTGGTGGTGGCTAGGTCGTGAGGGTGGTGGTGGTGTGGGTGTTGGTCGTGAGGCGGTGGTGGTGGTGGTGTGGGTGTTGGTCGTGAGGCGGTGGTGGTGGTGGTGTGGGTGTTGGTCGTGAGGCGGTGGTGGTGGTGGTGTGGGTGTTGGTCGTGAGGCGGTGGTGGTGGTGGTGTGGGTGTTGGTCGTGAGGCGGTGGTGGTGGTGTGGGTGTTGGTCGTGAGGCGGTGGTGGTGGTGGTGTGGGTGTTGGTCGTGAGGCGGTAGTGGTGGTGGTGTGGGTGTTGGTCGTGAGGCGGTGGTGGTGGTGGTGTGGGTGTTGGTCGTGAGGCGGTGGTGGTGGTGTGGGTGTTGGTCGTGAGGCGGTGGTGGTGGTGTGGGTGTTGGTCGTGAGGCGGTGGTGGATGTGTGGGGAACTTGACAGACTATCTTCATGGCCATCGTTAAAGTAACATGGCGTTTAATTCGGCCACATCTAATTCATTTCCTGTTACAATGGTAAGAATTTCAGTTCCTAGATTAATGTAAAAGTTAAGACAAAGAGACTGAGACACACAACATAAACAAACACATATGTACACACATACACACACTACAGACGAGGGGGTTTAAACTAGAAGAGTCATATCAGCGCTATCAAATCTCATTATACCATCTGTACCTTCTCCGCCAACTGATATTGCTAAGCGACCTGCCACTTGACTTCAGGAATGACTATACCATCTTCATTCTATCTAAACTCACCTACGCCTCCCGAGCCTAGTCCTCCCCACAGAGGAACCAGGTAGAGAGAGTGCAAAAAAAAAACAGCAAGCGGAATCATCCTGGGCCATTCTTTAATACCACCTGGTTACCACGAAGTCCTCGCCTTACTGAAGATTTCCATCTTCTCCCACCAACATCGGCACCTCACACGGCAGTTTGGCTAAAAAGTGCGGACACACCCTCGTCACAGAGCCCTCCTCCCTCCCCTCCACCACGGCCTGCCGCTTCGTCACCACAATCGACTTGATCTAATCAGAGTTTGTACAAAAATATATAAGAGTAGTCCTAGTCACCTACTATTGTGAAGACATAAACAATCCATGAACAAGTGCATAGCCAAGCAAGCAAGCAGCTCAGTTTTTGTTAATCAGAGTACTTGGTGTGTCAACTACTGTATTACAGTAACTATTCATCATTTACTGTTCACGTAAGTGCATAATGTATAAACTATGTCATTCAATCAGTAAATATCTGCCACCCTAACTAGATGTACTTCTCTCATGTGCTTATCCAAAGTGTGGAAACATCCAGCCCACCTTGTACTGAAGCTCTTTTATGATTAGCTAACAAGTTGCTATCATGACCTCCAAGTTCTGTCATATCTGCAAATCCTCAACAATATTTTCAACCAAATGGCGGCCTAAACCCAATAAATAGTCATTCAATCTTATATATATATATATATATATATATATATATATATATATATATATATATATATATATATATATATATATTATATATATAATTATACTTAACCGTCGTCTCCCGCTTTAGCGAGGTAGCGCAAGGAAACAGACGAGGAATGGCCCAACCCACCCACATACACTTGTATATACATAAACGTCCACACACGCACATATACATACATATACATTTCAACGTATACATACATATACATACTCAGACATCTACATATATGCACATCCATACTTGCTGCCTTCATCCATTTCGTCGCCACCCCGCCACACACGAAATAGCATCCCCCCCCCCCAACCCACTCCAGCGAGGCAGCGCCAGGAACAGACAAAAACGCCACATTCGTTCACACCAGTCATGTGTAATGCACCGAAACCACAGCTCCCCTTCCGCATATGCCCTAGTTCAATCCACTGACAGCACGTCGACCCCTGTATACCAAATCGTTCCAATTCACTCTATTCCTTGCACGCCTTTCACCCTCCTGTATGTTTAGGCCCCGATCGCTCAAAATCTTTTTCACTCCATCCTTCCACCTCCAATTTGGTCTCCCGCTTCTCATTCTTCCTTCCACCTCTGACACATACATCCTCTTTGTCATTCTCTCCGTGTGTTCAAACCATTTCAACACACCCTCTTCTGCTCTATCAACCAGACTCTATTTATCCCTACACATCTCTCTTACCCTTTCATTGTTTACTAGATCAAACCACCTCACAACACATATTGTCCTCAAACATTTCATTTCCATCACATCTACTCTCCTCCGCAAAACCCTATCTATAGCCCATGCCTGGCGACCACATAACTTTGTTGGAACCACTATTTCTTCAAACATACCTAATTTTGCTCTCCGAGATAACGTTCTCAGCCTTCCACACATTCTTCAACGCTCCCAGAACCTTCGCCCCTTCCCCCACCCTGTGACTTCCGCTTCCATGGTTCCATCCGCTGCTAAGTCCACTCCCAGATATCTAAAACACTTCACTTTCTACATTTTCTCTCCATTCAGACTTACCTCCCAATTTACTTGTCCCTCCACCCTACTGAACCTAATAACCTTGCTTTTATTTACATCTACTCTCAACTTTCTTCTTTCACATACTTTACCAAACTCAGTCACCAGCTTCTGCAGTTTCTCACCCGAAGCAGCCACCAGCGTTGTATCATCATCGAACAACAACTGACTCACTTCCCAAGCCCTCTCACCTACAACAGACTGCATACTTGCCCCTATCTCCAAAACTCTTGCATTCACCTCTCTAACAACCCCATCCATAAACAAATTAAACAACCATGGAGGCATCACGCATCCCTGCCGCAAACCAACATTCACTGGGAACCAATCACTTTCCTCTCTTCCTACTCGTACACATGCTTTACATCCTTGGTAAAAACTTTTCACTGCTTCTAGCAACTTACCTCCAACACCATATACTCTTAAAACCTTCCACAAAGCATCTCTATCAAACCTATCATATGCTTTCTCCAGATCCATAAATGCTACATACAAATCCATCTGTTTTCCTAAGCATTTCTCATATACATTCTTCAAAGCAAACAACTGATCCACATATCCTCTATCACTTTTGAAACTGCTCTTCCCCTATCTGATGCTCTGTACATGCGTTTACCCTCTCAATCAATACCCTCCAATATAATTTCCCAGGAATACTCAACAAACTTATGCCTCTGGAATTTGAACACTCATCTTTATCCTCCTTGCCTTTATACAATGGCATTATGCATGCATGATCCATACATCCATGAATATCCTTAACAACCAATCAAAAACACAGTCACCCCATCTTTTAATAAATTCTACTGCAATACCATCCAAACCCGCCGCCTTGCCGGCTTTCATCTTCCGCAGAGATTTCACTACCTCTTCTCTGTTTACCAAACCATCATCCCTGACCCTCTCATTTCGCACACCACCCCAACCACAACACCCTGAATCTGCCACTCTATCATCACACATTCAACAAACCTTCAAAATACGCACTACATCTTCTCATTTCACCACTACTTGTTATTACCTCCCATTTGCCCCCTTTACCAATGTTCCCATTTGTTCTCTTGCCTTACGCACTTTATTTACTTCCTTCCAAAACATCTTTTTATTCTCCTTAAAATTGAACGATACTCTCTCACCCCAACTCTCATTTGCCTTCTTTTTCACCTGTTGCACCTTTC
The DNA here is from genome assembly GCF_036320965.1 of Panulirus ornatus. Taxonomy (NCBI): domain Eukaryota; kingdom Metazoa; phylum Arthropoda; class Malacostraca; order Decapoda; family Palinuridae; genus Panulirus; species Panulirus ornatus. The sequence goes on along the minus strand of NC_092265.1, from coordinate 16,578,801 downwards.
TCTTGACCTCATGCCGCTTTCTTTTATACATCTCCCAGTCATTTGCACTATATATATATATATATATATATATATATATATATATATATATATATATATATATATATATATATATATATTAATGAGATGGCCTTCATTAGAGCATGGCCTCTGCTGTCTCAACTATAATTAAAAAAGACAAAACATACCCACTCTCGCCCTCACACAAACCCCAGGATTTACCGCACGAATGTTTTCAAACCATGGCTTCCTCTTTCCCCTAAGGCTTACTTCCACTTGAGCTGAAACATTTAGGTTCCCCTCCTCAACCATATACATTAAGCCAACTCTGGCTTAGCCTTATAGGAGAGGGAGCGCTCCTTGCTAGGCTCATCATGTTTACACTTTGGGGATTTGAGACACACGTCGTGGGGGTTTCCAATCCACAACTTTCGCCCTTTCTAGGCGCCTTCTATGACACACCCATAGAAATACACACACACACACATGTGTGTGTGTGTGTGTGTGTGTGTGTGTGTGTGGGAGTAACATATCACACAATGTACACGGGATACCTAATATTAACATTTGATGGCCTCTAGGTTAAGGCTACCTGGCTGCCAAACATATGGTCCGGGGATCGATTCTCGGGTATAGTTGCTATAGTTTGCAGCAATATATATATGTATATATATATATATATATATATATATATATATATATATATATATATATATATATATATATATATATATATATATATGTGTGTGTGTGTGTGTGTGTGTGTGTGTGTGTGTGTGCAAGGGTAAGAGAGATGTGTGGAAATAAAAAGAGTGTGGTTGAGAGAGCAGAAGAGGGTGTTTTGAAATGGTTTGGTCACATGGAGAGAATGAGTGAGGAAAGACTGACAAAGAGGATATATGTGTCAGAGGTGGAGGGAACGAGGAGAAGTGGGAGACCAGATTGGAGGTGAAAAGATGGAGTAAAAAAGATTTTGAGTGATAGGGGCCTGAACATGCAGGAGGGTGAAAGGCGTGCAAGGAATGGAGTAAATTGGAACGATGTGGTATACCTGGGTCGACGTGCTGTCAATGGATTGAACCAAGGCATGTGAAGCATCTGGGGTAAACCATGGAAAGCTGTGTGGGGCCTGGATGTGGAAAGAGAGCTGTGGTTTCGGTGCATTACTACATGACAGCTAGAGACTGAGTGTGAACGAATGGGGCCTTTGTTGTCTTTTTCTAGCGCTATCTCACACACATGAGGGGGGAGATGGCTGTTATTCTATGTGTGGCGAGGTGGCGATGGGAATAAATAAAGGCAGACAGTATGAATTATGTACATGTGTATATGTCTGTGTGTGTATATATATGTTTACATTGAGATGTATAGGTATGTATATTTGCGTGTGTGGACATGTATGTAAATACATGTGTATGTGGGTAGGTTGGGCCATTCTTTCGTCTGTTTCCTTGCGCTACCTCGCTAACGCGGAAGACAGCGACAAAGCAATATATACATATATATACTTAGAAAAGCAAATGGATTTGTATGTAGCATTTATGGATCTGGAGAAGGCATATGATAGAGTTGATAGAGCTGCTCTGTGGAAGGTATTAAGAATATATGGTGTGGGAGGCAAGTTGTTAGAAGCAGTGAAAAGTTTTTATCGAGGATGTAAGGCATGTGTACGTGTAGGAAGAGAGGAAAGTGATTGGTTCTCAGTGAATGTAGGTTTGCGGCAGGGGTGTGTGATGTCTCCATGGTTGTTTAATTTGTTTACGGATGGGGTTGTTAGGGAGGTGAATGCAAGAGTTTTGGAAAGAGGGGCAAGTATGAAGTCTGTTGGGGATGAGAGAGCTTGGGAAGTGAGTCAGTTGTTGTTCGCTGATGATACAGCGCTGGTGGCTGATTCATGTGAGAAACTGCAGAAGCTGGTGACTGAGTTTGGTAAAGTGTGTGAAAGAAGAAAGTTAAGAGTAAATGTGAATAAGAGCAAGGTTATTAGGTACAGTAGGGTTGAGGGTCAATTCAATTGGGAGGTGAGTTTGAATGGAGAAAAACTCGAGAAAGTGAAGTGTTTTAGATATCTGGGAGTGGATCTGGCAGCGGATGGAACCATGGAAGCGGAAGCGGATCATAGGGTGGGGGAGGGGGCGAAAATTCTGGGAGCCTTGAAGAATGTGTGGAAGTCGAGAACATTATCTCGGAAAGCAAAAATGGGTATGTTTGAAGGAATAGTGGTTCCAACAATGTTGTATGGTTGCGAGGCGTGGACTATGGATAGAGTTGTGCGCAGGAGGATGGATGTGCTGGAAATGAGATGTTTGAGGACAATGTGTGGTGTGAGGTGGTTTGATCGAGTAAGTAACGTAAGGGTAAGAGAGATGTGTGGAAATAAAAAGAGCGTGGTTGAGAGAGCAGAAGAGGGTGTTTTGAAATGGTTTGGTCACATGGAGAGAATGAGTGAGGAAAGATTGACCAAGAGGATATATGTGTCGGAGGTGGAGGGAACGAGGAGAAGAGGGAGACCAAATTGGAGGTGGAAAGATGGAGTGAAAAAGATTTTGTGTGATCGGGGCCTGAACATGCAGGAGGGTGAAAGGAGGGCAAAGAATAGAGTGAATTGGAGCGATGTGGTATACCGGGGTTGACGTGCTGTTAGTGGATTGAATCAAGGCATGTGTATGGGGGTGGGTTGGGCCATTTCTTTCGTCTGTTTCCTTGCGCTACCTCGCAAACGCGGGAGACAGCGACAAAGCAAAAAAAAAAAAAAAAAGATATATATATATATATATATATATATATATATATATATATATATATATATATATATATATATATTCATTTGCATAATATGATAGTCCCAACGATGTTATATGGATTTGAGGCACGGGCTATACATGAGAAAATACGGAAGAGATGAATGTGCTGGAAGTAGAATGTATGAGAAAAATACGTGGTGCGAGGTGGGTTAACTGAGTAATGTCAGGGTAAGAGACCGTGGCAATAAGAGGAGTGTGGTTGAGGGAGCTGTACAGGGTGTGCTGAAATGGTTTGGACAGATGGAGACAATTGGTGAGGAGAATTTGACAAAGAGGATATATGTGTAAGGAGTGTAGGGGATAAGAATAAGGGAAAGACCCTTCCTTCTAACCAGTGGTCGCCTTGCACCCTCCTGCATATTCAGGACCCGATCACTCGAAATCTTTTTCACTCTGTCCTTCCACTTCCAATTTGGTCTTCCCCTTCGCACTGTGTACTCCACTTCTGACACATATATCCTCTTTGTCAACCTCTCCTCACTCATTCTGCCCCATATTTCCAAATCATTTCAGCAAACTTTCTTCAGCTCTCTCAACCACACTCAAGGACCCTTTAATTACTTACGTCGTACACGATCAAACCACCTCACATCACATATTGTCCTCAAAAATTTTATTTTCAACACATTCACATTCCTCCGTACAACCCTATCTAAAGCCCATGACTCGCGACCATACAGCGTTAATGGGACTAATATACTTTCAAACATAGCCATTTTCGTCCTCCCAAATAACGACTTCTGTTTCAAAACATTCTTCGAAGCTCCTAAGAACCTTCGCCCCCTCATCGACCCTAAGACTCACTTCAGCATGCATGATTCTATTTGCTGCCGTGTCCACTCCCAGGTATTCAAACACTTCACTTCCTCCAATTTTTTTCCATTCAGTCTCACACACCAACTAACCAGTCCATCTACCATGTTAAACCTAATAGCCTTGCGTATATTCACATTTACTTTCACCGTCCTTCTGTCACACACTCTCCCAACTCAGTCACCAACTTCTATCGTTCTATAATTTTTCATTTCCCAGGCCTCCTCAGCCCCAACAGACTGTATACTCGCCCTTCTCTCCAAAAATCTTGCATTGGGTGTTTATGTATATACATGTGTATGTGGGTGGGTTGGGCCATTCTTTCGTTTGTTTGCTTGAGCTACCTCGCTAACGCGGGAGACAACGACTAAGTACAATAAGAAAAATATATATGTGAATATATATTTTTTTCATACTATTCGCCATTTCCCGCGTCAGCAAGGTAGAGCTAAGAACAGAGGACCGAGCCTTTGAGGGAACATCCTCACTTGGCCCCCTCCTCTGTTCCTTCACTAGGAAAACCAAAAACGAGAGGGAAGGATTTCCAGCCCCCCGCTCCCTTCCCTTTTAGTCGCCTTCTACGACACGCAGGGAATACGTGGGAAGTATTCTTTCTCCCCCATCCCCAGGGATAATATATATATATATATATATATATATATATATATATATATATATATATATATATATATATATATATATATATATATATATATATTTTTTTTTTTCAAACTATTCGCCATTTCCCGCATTAGCGAGGTAGCGTTAAGAACAGAGGACTGGGCCTTTGAGGGAATACCCTCACCTGGCCCAATTCTCTGTTCCTTCTTTTGGAAAATTAAAAAAAAAAACCGAGAGGGGAGGATTTCCAGCCCCCCGCTCCCTCCCCTTTTAGTCGCCTTTTACGACACGCAGGGAATACGTGGGAAGTACTCTTAATCCCCTATATATATATCCCCCTATATATATATCCATATATATTTTTTTTTTTCCAAAAGAAGGAACAGAGAAGAGGTCCAGGTGAGGATATTCCCTCAAAGGCCCAGTCCTCTGTTCTTAACGCTACCTCGCTATCGCGGGAAATAGCGAAGAGTATAAAAAAAAAAAAAAAATATATATCCAAACAGTTTTCATTCAGAGTGTATTATAGCAGCTTCTTGAATGGGGGAACTTTTAGAGCAGCTGTGTTGCAGCCTCTCAGGGAGAATTATACAAATATCAACCAGATGATGACGGAGATAAACACATTCCTTCCCAAAGTCGAGCGTCAGCCGTCGAGGCGACACCAAGGGAGCATCTTAAACGTTTCCATATCCCCAGCTTTACGGCTTGTGAGTCAATGGCGCAAGAGAGTAGGAGCCAGGCAGGTTAGTGGAAGGCGAACTGAAGAAACAGTCGTAAATGTTGGGCTGGTATTATTGATCTTTATTTCTATGGCCACACACACAGACACACACACACACACACACACACACACACACACACACACACACACACAGACCGTGTTCCGACAGACAATAGGGATGGTCTAAAAACCAGGTGGTCAGGATGCCACAAAGGTTTGATTTTTTTTTCCTCGCTTTCACGTTGGATGCTCGAGAGGTCTGCTGGAAGATCTGGAATTTCTGACATGTTACCTTCATGTTCCAGAATCAATTTTCTCGACTTTGATGGATAGGTGACAACAGCTTTGCGAGTTATAGCATCCACTGCACGTCAGGGCTCCCAATAGTGTCTGAGAGGGGGATATATTGCAATGGGCGGCAGTGTGTGTGTGTGTGTGTGTGTGTGTGTGTGTGTGTGTGTGTGTGTATGTGTGTGTGTGTGCGCGAGATACGTAATACGCTACAAGAAGTGAGTGTGATATATTAACGGGTGAGACATGGCTGTAAGACATATAATGATGTATATGGCACCAGTTGCAGCGATGCTCTGATGTACGGGGTACTGGTCCCAGTGATACGCTGACATGCGCGCTATGAGTGCGTGAGGTACCACCATATGTACATAGTGTGGAGAGCATGTGAGCGGGTGTCACTCCACCGTGGACGCTCTGTGTGTATGTGTGTGTGTGTGTGTGTGTGTGTGTGTGTGTGTGTGTGTGTGTGTGTGTGTGTGTGTGTGACACGTGGGTCCTTGAGTGATACGGGTGTATGATTCGTGGGAGACGTGGATCCATGGCTATGCACGGGTACATCAGTACGATCTACAGACGTGGGAATCAATGGAGCGACGGAAGATGTGGGCGCATTTCTAGTGGGTGGTATTAGTAGGAGTGTGTAGCTGAGGCCCTGCCTGGAGGACATTACCCTCAGCCTACCACACGAAGACCATAGGAAGTCAACTGAAAGGTTCACACAAGGAAACATCATCTAACCACAACCCAACGCGACCAGCCCAACATCTGCAGGCACTGAAATCCCCGGCACCGCCAGCCACGGAAGCATCAGCTGCTCCAGTGTCAGCAGTTCCCGCGTCAGCTGGTGGTGATGTCTACCCCCTGGCATCTTAATGAGTGTCAGTGCACACTGACACAGTCCCCGAGCTGTATGTGTAGCTCAGTTACAGTGATACTCTTCCCAAAGAATCGTTATGATCGAAGAGGAGAATTTTAACAACAGACAAGACTGTGTATTATACACTAGTCTCACGTTTCTTCTAAGTCCTGTAGACCAACTACTGTATTAAACTGCTATAAATAAATACTCTCTCTAAGAGGAACACCTTCAACCACTTGCCTCTTCCTTCTCCTTACGTCGGTAACCATATGGCCTCAATTCTTCGTTTGACAGCCTCAGTATCCTACTCAAAGTATATCGAAAGTAGTAACGCTCCAAAATGGTGAAGAGAATGATCAAGGGATACGAAAAATACTAATCTGGGCGACGTGAGAGGCAGGAGACACTGGAGAGTAACATGTCCCCTGGTAAAATGCAAAACATTTTTCCCCCATCGCCCACAGGATGGGTAGCAGTGCACTAGGGAACATCTGCCCCTGCAGCTCAAATCAGTCAAGTCAAACTCGCATCAATAATACCTTCGTCTCACCACCATCCATCATTTGAGACATTCATAATCGCAAGTCGTCTACTCACTACACAAAGCCTAAACAACTGACCATCAATGTCATCATACAAACAAACGTAATTTTCGATTCGTAGATTATAGAAAGGAAGAAAACGTGCCACAGAGCTCCTCCCTCTCTGTCCGACCAAGACGAACAGCAACAGATCAGCGTCACCTCCCACACAAGACTAGAAACTTGCCAATATCATCAGCAGGACTGCATGACAACCGCAACCCGTTTTCTATCCATTATATATCATAGTGTCTCCCCACAAAACTTCCCTCTCGCTAGAATGATTTAAAACAAACAAACCCCAGGAAAGTTGGACAAGGGAGGGCTGTTCTGGGCAGGATCTCCCCTCCCCTCCCGTCCACAGTACCCTTACGTGTTCGTCCACCTCTCTGACTGAACGTTGCTTTGAACTGTGGATGATGTATGTTTCCCCCTGGTATAACACGGCCTGTAAAGTGGCAAGACGGACGCCATCCGTTACTAAAGAGGAAGCATCACCTTCAGCTGTGCTCCGATATTTCCCTATGCTGTAAATATCTGTTTACGTATGCGGTTTTCATCCTACCGAAAGAGGGCACTGATGATCGTGTTTACTGTAGATTTATTGAACGTTAAGTCAATCTATAATATTTCAGAAAACACTGACGTTACTTTGTTTCATAATCACTTTCATTAATGAGGTACAAACACAACGTAAAGCACAGGACCGCTACTCAATGGCCATACGACAATGTGGGATATCAGGTGGAGAAATTGTTTTCTCCGTAAGTTTCACGACAGAAAATGTTTCATGCGAACGAAACTGCTGCTGTAACGAGTGGATGTCAGCCTGTGACGTCGGGGGGGGGAACCATTGTCGGGGGGAGTGTGATTGGCCAAGTGATATGCTAAGTGTTCAGGGCGTGGTGCAGCGGGATGTGTTTACGGTAATTGGCCGTGGCACCGCCCGTCCCAGCCGTTCCCAACACACTCCTTACTTCACGATGGATCGCGAGATAAGAGGAGGTAACAGAGCTGAGGTTGTGTGCGAGTCTGGGTTCATACAAGAATAGCGGGACAGAATTTGTAATTCAGGAAAATTACCAAACAAAGGAAGGTTGTGCTCTGGCAGATGTGGTCTTGGGAAGGGTGTGAGGCTGGCCAACGTGGATGCGTCAGCACCACTAATGGTCTACTTCGGGATCGATGCCCTTCTGAGGTTGTACAATGGTAGCTGACTGACGAGACTGGTTTGTTGGACTGCGGCGAGACTGAACGTTCGCAGCGAGACTGGTGAACGCCAGAAGCTGCACGTGTGATCCCAGTTTATTACACACGAGAGTATTTCCGACGAAACCTAAGATTTGTAGTTTCTATCCACATTCATAAATCCTACATTATTATACGCAAGTCGCCTTACATTCGACACTCACGTCCCCCTATACCAAACTCTCGGACCAAAATAAATTGACATTAGCCACATGAAGACAATAAGTGTGACAGACGCCAGTGTTTACGTGAGGGCTAAAGGGAAGAGGGGTTTTGGGAGGGGAGGCAAGGGGCGCTCTGGCCAGCGCTCCGTCTGGATTCTTTCCTGCCGAGAGGCTCCACTTGGACGTATCTCGGACAGTGATCATGTCACCAAGGAGCGAGTTCCATACAGCTCATCCGGCTGCCCAGTGGGTGTTTGTGTGCCAAGAGGCGGGGGCTTGTGGTGCTACATCCAGAGCTTTTGCTACGGTATTATGAAGTTATCTCTCCTAAGGGGGAATGGCTATAATGTAACATGAATTACTTGTCACTCCAGAATCCAGGTAAGGGGTAACACAAGCCCAACACTGTCCTGTGTGGTAACCAAGAGGGAAGCATTGGAGGGAGCGACAACGTCACCTCGGTGCAGCTCAGAACACATCTACGGTGAAGACTGTACATTCCAATGTATCTAAACGTACGCCTGACTATCTTCTGGGCTACTGGCACACGTTACAACACCCAGACTTCCTAGAACGCGTGCTCTTGTAAACTTAGCATCTATAAAACTTGGGCTGGATCATGTTGCTTCAAACAGAGCAGCCCTCTGTAGCAGGCGACCGAGAGTAAGGAAGTTACAACACCCCCAGGAAGATAGACTAAGAGAATAATTACAAATAGGAAAGAGAAAGAGAAGAAAACGACATATCAGGCAACATACCACGTAAAATTTCAAGAGAGTGCTATACCACAGTGCGGAGGGTATACTTTGAAAAACAGCGAGTATTCTTTTTTTTATTATTAGGCACATTATATCAGGAAATGCCATGTGTGTGTGTGTGTGTGTGTGTGTGTGTGTGTAAGAGAGAGAGAGAGAGAGAGAGAGAGAGAGAGAGAGAGAGAGAGAGAGAGAGAGAGAGAGAGAGAGAGAATCGCAAAAAAAAAAAAAGTCGGTGAACCAAGAACTCAGGAGAGGCACAGGCGGAGGGAGCCCCTCCCAAGCGCATCACGTCACTTGGCCGCCGCAGACACTGTCCATACACCGCCACTGACACACACCTCCTCCTCCTCCTCTAATCCATCTCCGCCTCACACCCACCACTCAGGCGGGAGGGAATTTGTGATAATTTTCACAAGTCCAATTCCAGGTCTTATTAAAGGCTCAGTAGTATGCATGTCACTGTACTCTCTAGGGGGATATGGTCATCACAACACCTTCAGCAAGACGAAGAGAGTGATCGATGGTAAGACGGCAGCAGCTGGAGGGAGACAGGCTTGGGAAAAGACGGTTCTGGGGCGAATGTCAACTCCAAAATTCATTTTCTTTTTTTTCAAGAGAGAAAGGACTTCATCCACAATACGGTGAGGTGACTGCATACAGTACAATGAAGTGTTACAGGGATGGGCAAAGTATGACAGTATTATACTGTCTCTGGGAATTACGATAAGCTATTACTACCCACACATCTCCGTGTATTTCTACTTCAAAACGTTATGTGGTAGTGGGTCGCTAAGAGAGAGGGGAGCCGGAGGGTGGGACATTCTCTCATTATATGTTATTAACATTCAAATGAAGGAGCGGAGGATCGCCGTAGTGCAGCGGTTAGCACTGCTGACCCTGTTGCATTCATGGGCCACCCGGGGTCGAGCCCATACGTTCGAATCCTGACTACGGCAGTTAGTCCACAATCAATCCACCCAGCTGTTCATCCTTTCCTAAAGGTTCGTCTACAAAATGGATATGCCGTTAATGACATGGCCTTCATTACGATATATGCATACCAAATCTCATATTACTAGATCACAGTGAAAGTGGACATAGGACATATCTATGATCTGATTGGAAGTCGTATAAATGGCACAAGATTCTTTTATCTTTCACCCTAAAGGAGACCTAACTTTAGCAGGTTCGGTATTCAAAGGCTTCTGCCCAGCTGAACCTTTATGACCTGATGTGTCGATCAAGTATGTAAAGGGATCCTGCCCAGTCGACCTTTTATGAACCCGGCTTGTCAGTTATGCTTAATCAACCCCACAATGACCCGAGTTTCTCCTGTATGTATGATAACCTTAACCTTCTCTCCATCTCCCTAAAGATGTGATAAACGAAAGATCTTGCAACTTCACCTTCATTTCTCACAAGACGTAAGATTCTGTCTACACTAATATAGTGCATATGAACGTGCACTTTCATAGAATACTTACTGCACTCTAACAGTAAGGATTCGGACCCTGTGTGATAGCCGAGTATAAGTGATTAGTGTGCCAAACTACTATATAAATGGTACGGGGTTCGAACCCTTTCCGTTGGGAGGTATTATGTGTTCTATGAAAGTGCGCGCTCACATGCACTACACTTGTGTTCATATGTCTCAATGTGTGACAGTAAGTTCGGTAAAATTAGTGGCTACTGGGTAATGTGAGCCTGACGGGAAATGACTGATTGAGACCCCGTTGCTCATGGACGTGAGACGAAGAGTGTTCAGTTACTAGTAATCGAATAGTCATCTCCCTTTTATGGGTAGCTTAGCCGAGTGGTCGGCGTACCCAGCTACCACAAAAATGACACGGGGTTCGAATCCTTGCTCTTGGAGGGTATTATGTGATATATATGTTTACACACACACACACACACACACACACACACACACACACACACACATATATATATATATATATATATATATATATATATATATATATATATATATATATGGACCTACACAGTTCTATTACCTAGTTTTCAGCAGATCCAGCTCCCACACGAGTGGTAAAGGTTCGAATCATAAATGCAGCCTCTTCCTCAGCCTGTGATCATGTCCTCCTGTAACTCTGCATCTCGTGCACAACTGGTCACCGCCGAGGTCATCAACCTGATTGAGGAACTTAAAGCATGTTATCAAATGTGTGTGTTTGTCATGATTATTTTTGATCACCATTTGTGTGTAAGGGTGAACTGTACACTCGTGTTGCCCCGTCTCTTAACCTTATATGAATGTACCATGATACACTCCTGTTAGTGTACACACACACACACACACACACAAACGCGCGCGCGCGCGCGCGGGTCTCCGTGGTGAGACCAGACCTGCCTGGGGTCGAGACCGTATGGGTTTGCATCCTGGACACGACAGTCGGCCTACAGCCAGTCCCAGCCGTTCATTCATTTTCCCCTTGTGAATGATCGAGTTATGAGTACCTGGCTTACGTTAGTGTGTGTGTGTGTGTGTGTGTGTGTGTGTACACTAACAGGAGTGTATCATGGTACATTCATATAAGGTTAAGAGACGGGGCAACACGAGTGTACAGTTCACCCTAACACACAAATGGTGATCAAAAATAATCATGACAAACACACACATTTGATAACATGCTTTAAGTTCCTCAATCAGGTTGATGACCTCGGCAGTGACCAGTTGTGCACGAGATGCAGAGTTACAGGAGGACATGATCACAGGCTGAGGAAGAGGCTGGTTAAGAAGGAGGCACAGGCATACTGATATAGCGTTAGGGTCGTGGACGGCTGGGCTGGTTTAAGCACGAGACGGTGGATGCCGGCAGTTTAAATAGTTTTAACATACTGATGATATTGCTTAAGTACAAGAAACGGGGCCACATGAGTGTAAAACTCTACCCCCATGATTTGTACAAATAGATAATTACACACACCATCATGTACATGTATATTCATATCGTAATGCACTCTGGCCAAGTGGCTTCGTTTACATACACAAGTATTGTGAGGAAGGGAAAAGAAAATCCAAAACTGCTCCATGAATATGCCAACAGAGAATTACCATTAAGGAAATATAAAAATACTTGGGCTGAAGGAATTAGAGAAATGGGTTGATATAAACTAGAGAAGGAAATGAATGCAGTAATGTATCCTGAACTAAAGACATGACCACCACAAGTGATACGACGTCTAAAATGGGTCAGAAGACGCTATGGTGAACCCTAACATCATTACACAAACCATTAATAAACTCAAGGCCATTTCTCGATCCACACAGAACACTGCGTAAAACGCACGGCTCTATGGCTCTGACGGTCTGTGTAGAGTACATGGTTCCATTGATCCGTACAGAGTATGTGCCTCTAATGGTCCGCAGTTAGTTCGTATAAAGCTGTACACGGCTCTAGTAGTCCATATAGAGCACACGGTCTATTTGGTTCGTACAGAGCACACGGCTCTGATGGTTTGTAGAGCGAGATATGTAGATATATGGGACGAGATAGCCTGAGAGCCACGTAGAGCACATGGCTCTGGGAACATCTCCTCCTACATAGCCAAACAGTGTGCAGACACACTAGATAAACCGCTTGAGATGTTTCTCAAGTACTTGTTTTCAAGAAGGGTCGATAACAAGGAGCCGAAGAGGGGAAATGTCGTGTCCATTTTCTAGCGAGACTATAGAGAAGAAAACGGGTTACACAGTAAAACAATGAAAAAAAAAGAATGTTAACAGAGGCAGCTTGGAGTGACAGGTTTTATCATAGGAATCCTCAAGAATTCTACTGTATTGGAGTCAAGAGCAATCTAGGTATGGCTGTGTGTGGGTGATACGTGTCATGCCTCTGGACTCACCGTGTGCACACCTTACGAGTGATATCGGACGCTCGCTGAACAATGCCATAGTTCAGAGTGAAACCAAGTTGTCGTGTCTCCCTCTGGTTCTGTTACGATGCAGGACAACCAAAAGGTGTTTCGAACTATTCCTTACACACACAGAGAGAGAGAGAGAGAGAGAGAGAGAGAGAGAGAGAGAGAGAGAGAGAGAGAGAGAGAGAGAGAGAGAGAGAGATTCAGGAAGAGGACGGGTGTGGAGAGAAAATCATTAATACATAAGGGAAATGAGGGACATGATATACAGGTTCCTGTTCAAAACGGGAAAGGGTAACCGGCAGTTTTTTTACAGGTACTTCCTGTCTATGTAAGTTATTTACAAGAGGGACACGGATCGTGGCACACACACACACACACACACACACACACACACACACATGTACATGCAATGAATGAGCATACACATACATAGACAAAAACATACGGAGAAAAACAGACAAATAAGCACACAAATGTGTGTGTGTGTGTGTGTGTGTGTGTGTGTGTGTGTGTGTGTGTGTGTGTGTATATATATATATATATATATATATATATATATATATATATATATATATATATATATATATACACACACTTACACACACACACACACACACACACACACACACAGAAGGCCTTCCCCCGGAACGCCCCAGAGAGGCAGGCGGCCAACGCCAGTCTGCCTCGCAGGGAAAATCCCAATAATGACCGGGGCAGAGACGAGGGTTCCTTTATCCGTGCGAGAGAATAGCGGTACAGCGCTGCTGAATAGCTATCCATTCACGCCTGATCTTAATCATGGAGGTCTTTCATGCTCGTCTTTAAGCCATTATTTACCAACGTTTAATCCGCCGGGGCAAAAGGGACAGCTCCCGAGACGGGGGAAAAAAAATACAGACGGAGAGGGAGAAAAAAAAAAATTTCCCTACAGGATCCTCACATCTCCTGGTTAACACCCTGGTCGGCGGGAGCCTGGCATGTCGGCGGGTTTGATGCTCACAGTTGAGGTGATGTTGACCTTTTTTTGTTTACTGACCTTCTCTGACAGACTGGACGTAGATTATAAATAATTTTTTCTTCCCTTTGGTAACTCCAGATCATAAAGACACTGAGAGAAGGTTGTCAGTTTGAGTCAAATTAAGCTGTCATACGATTCCATCTCAGAGGTAAATGGAGAGAGAATGTACGGATCAGTGGGTGACGGAGGAGATGGTAAGGTGCTCGCTCAATCCTGGTGGTGTGGGGTGTATGGGGGCCACAGTGGTAACACAGCAGGAGGGAACGTCTCTTGCTTCCACACTCACACCATCACCACTCACAGAAAGCCACTGACCCTCTGTATGGTGATGCCAACACACAGCCACACACCATGATGATGCAAGCACTGCTGGTCTCCCCTCATGATTACCAGACCAACACACCAATGTGATCTGTTAACATGAACATACGAGTCTGTGATAAAACAGGTTTAATGTTTTCACTTTGGGGCGCGGTTATGTCTGGCGAGTCAATTCGATTAATCATATCCTCCACGAGGAACACACTGGTCTTGGGCACTTCCACGGGTCTCAGGGATCAACATTCTACACAATACAATAAATGTCATTACCACAGTTTCCCAACCTCCTGCTGTGTATTGAGCGCAGGACAAAGCCCAGGACCTGGCCCGCCCCGCCGTACACACGCCGCCACCTCAAATATCTGAACAAAACATTACCAATTGAGTCCAGACGGGAACACAACATTACTATCGTTAATTCCTGTCTAATTCAAACTAATCTTACATTTTCCCAGTAAATCAAAAACATAAACGTCCACATTTATAACTTTGCACCACATTTACCATTTACTGTTTCACTTTCCACTCACGTTTTCAAAATCGATGGAAACTTACTCGCTCACACGTATCCTAAGGGATACTATTCCATTCACAAAAAAAAGGTTGTTAAAAAGGACGCACTAAAATGAACACTGCATCTCGACCGGCCACCATCTACCACTACATCCTCTTGCCGTGCAATAACTTCAGGATATTCACTGATGAAAAACGAGAGGCACAACACTTACTCCCTCACTTCCCCTCTGTGGAAGCTCCACTTGTAGTAATGTTGTGATTTTCGCGCACTTGTTCACCAAAGATCCTCCCCTTGCGCACAGTGGATGCGCACTGACAACACAGCGGTGAGTCACCGTTCGAAACAGAATCTTTTCCAAAATCATGAAGACCAGTGGATACGGGAGAAGAAACAGCATGATATAACCCACTTACTTACACTGAGTTTTCTCAGGTTCTCAATAATCTTGTTATCTAACAGAATGACCAAGAAATGATGAAATTCTCACCAAGTCGTCAGCTTCAGCCACATCGGTTACCATGGCGACGTGTAATCAATGAGCCCCAGCTGAACGACACCCTGTGTCAGCTCCCACCCTCCTCCATCCCTAACAGAAAACGGGCAGTCGAGGGAAAGAAAGAAACTGTAGTTGACTATTGGTTGGGTAACATAAATATATTACCGTGGAGGACATACGTTTTCGTATCTTCAGAATGGTTTCAAGTTAACTGATATGTAAGTCATCTAATACCTAAGTATTTACTAAAAAGGAAATCATAGCTAAAAATATGATATAAATGGATTGGAAGCATACCCAATTAGAGAGAATATAACAAGTATAAATATCAAAATATCCAATAACATCTAACTTAAGTATGCAATCTTATCCAAACTTTTACACAGAACGTGTTTACTTATACATCAAGATAACACTATAGTGAACGCAGGTAAGGACATTAATATGTACATCTAAGATGTGACATGAATGTAATCGATCAAATTTTAAAGTTTAAGTAAATCTTAGATAGTCTTGAAGTCACTTGCATGGAGATCAGTGTCACTCTCTGGCGTTCCCACACTTGCTGCAGATTACATCACCTCATTACAGTTGTTATCACACCAAACGCCAGTCGATATGGCGGCGGAAAACTCCCCAACATGCCTTTCCGGGTCCCACCGGGAGAACTTCCGACTGACTTCCGCAATTTTCTTTGTGGTCATATCAGTGGCCCAGCTACGACCACAGCACAGGGTGGGGCTTCAGGTAGAGGTTCACAGCACAGAGTGGGGTTTCAGGTGGAGGTTCACAGCACAAGGTGGGGTTTCAGGTGGAGGTTCACAGCACGGAGTGGGGCTTTAGGTGGAGGTTTACAGCACTGGGTCGGGCTTCAGGTAGAGGTTCACAGCACAGGGTCGGGCTTCAAGCATAGGTTCACAGCACAGGGTGGGACTTCAGCAGCATGTTCACAGCACGGGCTGGGGCTTCGTGTAGAGGTTCACAGCACAGGGTGGGGCTTCGTGTGGAGGTTTACAGCATAGGGTGAGGCTTCAGGTGGAGGTTCACAGCACGGGCTGGGGCTTCGTGTAGAGGTTCACAGCACAGGGTGGGGTTTCAGGTGGAGGTTCACAGCACAAGGTGGGGTTTCAGGTGGAGGTTCACAGCACGGAGTGGGGCTTTAGGTGGAGGTTTACAGCACAGGGTCGGGCTTCAGGTAGAGGTTCACAGCACAGGGTCGGGCTTCAAGCAGAGGTTCACAGCACAGGGTGGGACTTCAGCAGCATGTTCACAGCACGGACTGGGGCTTCGTGTAGGGGTTCACAGCACAGGGTGGGGCTTCGTGTGGAGGTTTACAGCATACGGTGGAGCTTCAGGTGGAGGTTCACAGCACAGGGTGGAACTTCAGCAGCATGTTCACAGCACAGGGTGGGGCTTCAGGTAGAGGTTCACAGCACAGGGTCGGGCTTCAGGTAGAGGTTCACAGCACAGGGTCGGGCTTCAGGAGAGGGTTCATGATGTCATACGGGTCACACGAAGGACAGTATCAGGGTTGGGGCGTCAGACGGCATCTCGGGGATGTGAAGCGGTTGTTTCCTTATGTTCGTCATGACTGTATGGCGTCAGGCACAGTATAGCGGACGTGTTTCACAATGTTCCACGACGATTCAAAATGTATGGAGTTTTGATCCACAGCTTCTGACGGAACCTCACAGGTTCTTTATCTAGCCACAGCGTGTAATGGGTTACAAGGTCAGGTCAGGTCAAGTGGAGTTCTGCAAGGTGTGTCTATATGTGTGTGTGTGTGTGTGTGTGTGTGTGTGTGTGTGTGTGTGTGTGTGTGTGTGTGTGTGTGTGTGTGTGTGGAATGAGGGGATGGGGACAAGGTGTCAGGCTGAGGTATACAGCAGTGAAAAGATTCAATTTTCGTTGTCTTGGGTTTAATATCTGGCGGGGTTTGGCGAGGATGTCATGGTGTCCGGTGATGTATTACAGTTTCTTCCGTTGTTTCAACTGTATCTGCTTCAAGTTTCAGCGTTTGGTTTGGTTATTTGTTCACGGTGTCTGGTGAGGACTCACAATGTCTGGCAGAGTTCCAGGGTGTCTTGTGGGTTGTCTGGCAAGTGTCTGGCAGACTACAATACTCTGTGGAAGACTTTGCCCATTGGTCTTAATCTGGGCTTAGCATTTTGTTGCTAAATCTTTGAGTCTCCGTCGAGGTTGTATGATCTTTGCCACATTTCCAGCGATGAAATCCCATTTTTTTGTTTTCGCACATCAAGATGTGTTGTGAGGTTGTGGTATATTTTGGCAAGGTTTTGCGATCCGATTTCTAAATTTCTGTTGAAACATCAGTGTTCATCTGCATCTCTTTCACAATGCTCTTGCCACTTTCTCAGTTTAAGTTAACAATTCCATGCGACTTCCAGCGTGACTGACTGGGTTCCTCGCTGTTTGGTGGAGTTCTGAATTGCCTGTCTGGTTAACAGGGTTTCACACAGTCTGTCAGGGGCCTCACGTTCTTCTCCTGGGTTTCAGGGCAGAAAATGCACCTTCACAGGTCAGCTGTGGGAGGAGGGTAGGGACTGACGTTGTACAGGTCTCCGGAAGGCTGAGTGTCAAGAGGGAGGTCTACGAATGTTGGATGCAGGTTCCACGGTGGTGTTATTGTGCACCTTCTAGTCTTGTGACTTCAAAATAGGTACAAGTTGTTCCATGTGGATGAAGCATGTCTTAGTTTCAGAGCGTTTGAATCGTGAAGTGGATTTAGAAATTGGAATCATGGAAAAAACACACATGTAAACTAAGACCCATTGTAAGGTGAGGGGATTCGTCTCCTATATACATAACTGGGTATACAGTAAATGTTGTCAAGTGCGTTAAGTGACGTAGCAACAGACGAACATGCATGTCACTGGCTACAAGCTCAGCCTCATGTGTGTAGCGTATCGGCTGGACATCCTCAGTCATAAGGCATTACATCGATCATATATAATCAAACACTTCTTGTCTTGCTCACCAAGCGACCATGGTTCGTCGTCAGCCGTGGTCCGTCTGTTAACTTTCCACGTATAAATCCTGATCTCCCCTGATACTAACGCAAAGTCTTGAGCCACACTGGTCAGGGATGGTCCGTGAGTGGTCCGCTGACCACTTCGATCACTGTCCAAGACGCAGGCTCATGTGACCCTCTAGTTATCATAATGGCTCTGAAAGCCTCTGCCACTCACCTGGCGTGGAACTAATTCACATTTCGTCGGTCGTAAAAGGATCACCAGTTGGAGGCAATGATCACCTTTGGTTTTACCCACAAAAGGTGTTCTGAACCACTTGTGGAAGGGTCTCGATGGGAACCAAGTGATACTTAAAGAAAGAATTGTATTCATGGTCATTAGAACCTGAATATGAATTACACTGTTTAATTTCAGAAAAAAAAATAATGAGAAATAAAGATGGCTTGGCTTGCTGAAGACCTAGGGAAGAGGAGGTTCACCCTCGAAGGTCCACTACGGTCAGGGTGCTGATGGTGTCGACACCGAGCAGAGAGTCCAACACGACAGCTCTGGGAAGCCCAGCATGACCCGCTGTCTTAACCATGTCATCAGCAGATTATAAGCAATTATGACGATCCTGCTTGTGTTCATCACTGTCCTCTACCACGACCGACCGCCACACTGTGGTGGCCCATCACCACCGCCACGGCCGTGCTCGTCCTACCGCTATGTTGCCTCAAATCCGGCAAAGGACAAGTTGATCCTCACAGATTAGTTCACGGGGGACGGCCACAACAGCAGCAGCAGCAGCCTAAAGCGTCTGTTTGATACTGTTCAAAGGTAACTTGTAATGTTTATTCCAACTCTGAGGTTGTGATACAATTTTTCTTTTTTGTGAGTGCGTTCCTGAGTGTGGAGTTTCCCCTCTTGTTCAGACAAATTGTCTATAAAATTACCCCTATGAAGATCCCAGACTCTGCCTTTGGTCTAATATAGTAGAAGAAATTAAGAGCTTATTCAATTTTGGTAACAATATCGTATATCGTTTTAATTTTTCTACAGTCCTGCATGTAGTGTCTATCTTTTTTTGTCTATTGCAAAATCAAATGTTAATGTTCCCTGATACAAGGCTCTATTTCGCACACAGATATTATGTTGTTTAATCGAAAAGATAAACCAATATGCAAGTCTGGTCGAATCACTTATGATGGACAATAAACACACGCGATGGGTAGCACTTCAACCTTTTATCTTGATTACATTTTCTTTGAATGAAGATTTTAAACAATCATAAGTGATCCAGACCTACCTGGCTACGATGTGTTCAATACGCACAAAGAATCTCTAGCAATACCAAAGGCGAATTATGAGATTCAATTCTCCACATTCGCGATCATATGCCACAAAATAACTTTGAAATAAAAGGATTAGGCCCTTAGTAAGGAAGTGTTTAATAATCAAACAGCTTTCATAGGAATTATCAAATTAATAGGTTTTATATGAACATACATATTTGCGTCGTGGGATCGAGTTACCGTTTTGAAATTTCAGTCGGACACATAGAGTCAATCATCAGCGTAGGATGAGTCGATACTCTCATATGATCAGTTCATATAGTTATATTTAAAAAAATATTATGAATTCTGAGGACCTGTATCTTAGCATTCATTTTATATCCCCTATCTTGCCTGAATTTTCTAAGCTTAATTATCTGTCTGTATTGCTCATTTAATTTCCGAAGTAATACTTAAGTACGAATGCTATAGCAAAATGGTAAAAAAAAAAAAAGTACTAACGGAGTGACTCACGTCTACATAACTCACATCATACTTTGCTCATGTATCTAGTTTACCCCACATTAGCCAAGTCCTCCTCTACAGCTAGACCGTATATATTACGCCTCCTCACCCGAGCGGTCTCCCAGGCTGGTTCCAACACCATCATCATCGGCAACGCTTGTTTACCAGTGGCGTCTTAGCTACGTCTCTACCTTGTATATCAACTGACAGTTCTACGTCTTCCGTCTCATTCTTGAATCTCCCCTGATGATGTGATCATTACACGAAAGTATACTTACGAACTTATCCTGTTTCATATATATATATATATATATATATATATATATATACCTCCAACAGCCAGAATCGAACCCAGCACCCCTGCGTGGTAGGCGAGAGCGTTACCGCTAAGCTATCATCACCCATAGGGTCGACCAAAACTTAGCAGGGGTCCCGTTTCGATCCTGGCTGCTGGAAGTTTGTATGTTCTATGAAAGTGCGCGTATATATACACTATGAAGGTTTTGCGGATATTCGAAACTGTGCTGAATTAGGAAATAAATACTTCATATATATATATATATATATATATATATATATATATATATATATATATATTTTTTTTTTTTTTTTTTTTTTTATACTTTGTCGCTGTCTCCCGCGTTTGCGAGGTAGCGCAAGGAAACAGACGAAAGAAATGGCCCAACCCCCCCCATACACATGTACATACACACGTCCACACACGCAAATATACATACCTACACAGCTTTCCATGGTTTACCCCAGACGCTTCACATGCCTTGATTCAATCCACTGACAGCACGTCAACCCCTGTATACCACATCGCTCCAATTCACTCTATTCCTTGCCCTCCTTTCACCCTCCTGCATGTTCAGGCCCCGATCACACAAAATCCTTTTCACTCCATCTTTCCACCTCCAATTTGGTCTCCCTCTTCTCCTCGTTCCCTCCACCTCCGACACATATATCCTCTTGGTCAATCTTTCCTCACTCATTCTCTCCATGTGCCCAAACCATTTCAAAACACCCTCTTCTGCTCTCTCAACCACGCTCTTTTTATTTCCACACATCTCTCTTACCCTTACGTTACTTACTCGATCAAACCACCTCACACCACACATTGTCCTCAAACATCTCATTTCCAGCACATCCATCCTCCTACGCACAACTCTATCCATAGCCCACGCCTCGCAACCATACAACATTGTTGGAACTACTATTCCTTCAAACATACCCATTTTTGCTTTCCGGGATAATGTTCTCGACTTCCACACATTTTTCAAGGCTCCCAAAATTTTCGCCCCCTCCCCCACCCTATGATCCACTTCCGCTTCCATGGTTCCATCCGCTGACAGATCCACTCCCAGATATCTAAAACACTTCACTTCCTCCAGCCTCTCACCATTCAAACTCACCTCCCAATTGACTTGACCCTCAACCCTACTGTACCTAATAACCTTGCTCTTATTGACATTTACTCTTAACTTTCTTCTTCCACACACTTTACCAAACTCCGTCACCAGCTTCTGCAGTTTCTCACATGAATCCGCCACCAGCGCTGTATCATCAGCGAACAACAACTGACTCACTTCCCAAGCTCTCTCATCCCCAACAGACTTCATACTTGCCCCTCTTTCCAAAACTCTTGCATTTACCTCCCTAACAACCCCATCCATAAACAAATTAAACATCCATGGCGACATCACACACCCCTGCCGCAAACCTACATTCACTGAGAACCAATCACTTTCCTCTCTTCCTACACGTACACATGCCTTACATCCTCGATAAAAACTTTTCACTGCTTCTAACAACTTGCCTCCCACACCATATATTCTTAATACCTTCCACAGAGCATCTCTATCAACTCTATCATATGCCTTCTCCAGATCCATAAATGCTACATACAAATCCATTTGCTTTTCTAAGTATTTCTCACATACATTCTTCAAAGCAAACACCTGATCCACACATCCTCTCCCACTTCTGAAACCACACTGCTCTTCCCCAATCTGATGCTCTGTACATGCCTTCACCCTCTCAATCAATACCCTCCCATATAATTTACCAGGAATACTCAACAAACTTATACCTCTGTAATTTGAGCACTCACTCTTATCCCCTTTGCCTTTGTACAATGGCACTATGCAAGCATTCCGCCAATCCTCAGGCACCTCACCATGAGTCATACATACATTAAATAACCTTACCAACCAGTCAACAATACAGTCACCCCCTTTTTTAATAAATTCCACTGCAATACCATCCAAACCTGCTGCCTTGCCGGCTTTCATCTTCCGCAAAGCTTTTACTACCTCTTCTCTGTTTACCAAATCATTTTCCCTAACCCTCTCACTTTGCACACCACCTCGACCCAAACACCCTATATCTGCCACTCTGTCATCAGACACATTCAACAAACCTTCAAAATACTCATTCCATCTCCTTCTCACATCACCACTACTTGTTATCACCTCCCCATTTACGCCCTTCACTGAAGTTCCCATTTGCTCCCTTGTCTTACGCACCCTATTTACCTCCTTCCAGAACATCTTTTTATTCTCCCTAAAATTTACTGATAGTCTCTCACCCCAACTCTCATTTGCCCTTTTTTTCACCTTTTGCACCTTTCTCTTGACCTCCTGTCTCTTTCTTTTATACTTCTCCCACTCAATTGCATTTTTTCCCTGCAAAAATCGTCCAAATGCCTCTCTCTTCTCTTTCACTAATACTCTTACTTCTTCATCCCACCACTCACTACCCTTTCTAAACAGCCCACCTCCCACTCTTCTCATGCCACAAGCATCTTTTGCGCAATCCATCACTGATTCCCTAAATACATCCCATTCCTCCCCCACTCCCCTTACTTCCATTGTGCTCACCTTTTTCCATTCTGTACACAGTCTCTCCTGATACTTCTTCACACAGGTCTCCTTCCCAAGCTCACTTACTCTCACCACCTTCTTCACCCCAACATTCAATGATAAGTAGCCTTTATGATGTTAATAGTAATAATTGTAATGAAAGCATTTTCTTAAATGCAACAGACAATCCAGACTGAGGCTTTAACAAGGGAAGTAGACACACACATACACACACACACACACACACACACACACACCAGCTTACGCCAGGTAGAGAGGATGAAAATCTGGATTAACTGAGGGGCGTGTTCTGTCCGGGGCTCAAACCTGACCCATATATATATATATATATATATATATATATATATATATATATCATTTTTTTGATATATATATATATATATATATATATATATATATATATATATATGGGTCAGGTTTGAGCCCCGGACAGAACACGCCCCTCAGTTAATCCAGATTTTCATCCTCTCTACCTGGCGTAAGCTGGTGTGTGTGTGTGTGTGTGTGTGTGTGTGTATGTGTGTGTCTACTTCCCTTGTTAAAGCCTCAGTCTGGATTGTCTGTTGCATTTAAGAAAATGCTTTCATTACAATTATTACTATTAACATCATAAAGGCTACTTATCATTGTCATTAACATCATTATCATTACTATCCTTGATAACATAAGAAATTATAAATATTGTTCTTTTTCCTCAGCTGATCGCAGTTTCACACGTTAGCGAGGTAGCGCCTGGAGCGGACAAAGAATAGGCTGCATTAGCTCACATCCATTCTCTAGCTGTCATGTGTAATGCACCGAAACCTCAGCTCCCTATCCACATCCAGGCCCCACCGACCCTTCCATGGTTTACCCAAGCTGCCATTACTATTAACTATATCGTTAAAAACATTATCTTTATTACTGTTATTATCATCTTTATCATTTATCATTATTATCATAATTATCATCAATATCATTTTCATTATTATTATCATTATCATTATCATTATTATTATCATCAATATCATCATTTCACTGAGACATTGATCCTACAGTCTGGACAATATCAGCAAGTAATGTCAATTTCGATGAGCACTTCTCACCCAGCCGACAGTCGCCCAAGTCTACCACAGTTACTCTGTTTCTCAGTACTAAATATTCACCACAACCTCGCGTCTGTCAACTCTATAGATTGGAATAAACGTATATCTTGAATACCAAACAATCATGAGGGGTAGCAGGGCTGACGAACGATAACGAATGAGTTGATATCGTCAATAATGTGGTGAGTAATATGGTCTAAAATAAGTTGAACACCTCTATATACAGCGGGAAAATCAGCTGGGAAAGGTTTTAAACTTCTAGCCTCGACGTCAAGTGTTTGGGGCGAGTCAAACAAATTACCCCAGTCTTTTGTGTCAGCGCTGAAGATATCCAGTGACATCATGGCGTATAACTATTAAACCCTGGCATTTAGACAGCTAATATATCATTATAGAAAAACTAGTTCGTCCGATGCCATCAGAGATTGTGTCTTCTTATGCCTCGGTGTTTATATACGTAGTAGATACAGACAGGATTCAACGGCAGTGTCTGAAACGTTACCCTGAAGTAATTAATTACTACCTGTAAGTTAACTCGTACACAGCCATGACCTCACCATGTCTTTGGCTAACATCATCCACCATGACCACGTCATGGGCAACAGTCATCAACCGATTTGATCGAATCATCAGCCACCATTATCCACCCCCATTCCCCTTACCCCCACATAATGTCAAGTCGTAAAATCCTAGTGTATTTACAGTGGTGCCTCATGTTCAACACTTGATCACTACAAATACAGCTGGCGAATATCTTCTTAATCACAAAAAAATAATCTACATAAACTTTATACATAGTTCTCACAATAGAGAATCTGACGAGACGTATCTCGTCTACAGTAGTAAGTCTAACGAGGATATACACAAGATTTCGTAAATGTACACAGTCACTGTAGACGTTCCTCATCACAGCTCTTAGGCGTGACGGCTAGCGCTCGGGTCCACCTAACTTCCGTAGCTACAGCTCCTGGACCGGGCTGTTTTTCTTTACACTTCTATCCATCTTATAATTCCCACCGCGCAGGGTCTTCCAAGTCCTTTCCCAGCTCCAGGTGGACAAGGCGTATGGCTCAGAAGGAACACCACCTCGAGTCCTTAAGGCAGTATGTCTCTGATTTGATTTGCATCGGTAACCCCGGCAAGTTTATTGCGTGCCCCATGCTCATCCTGTGAGCCGAAGCGCAAAAGGATTACAGGGGTCACAAAGGGTCTTAGTCAGACCCCAGTGGGTTGACATTACATAAGATGTTACAGAGTTAACCTCAATCCTTGCTCGAGTGTTTCAACTGTCTAAATCCCAGAGCTTCCTTCTGGTATGGAACAAGCCTTGGTACAATCTATCCCTAAAATGGAGGCCACTCTAATCCCATTGTCTTACTTCTGCTATCTCTAAAGTCTTCGAAACTCTCACTTTCTTTAATGAAACACTTACAATCCTAATCCCTAATCACCACTATTGATTTCGCAGTGCTTGGTCTACTGGTGATCCCTCCCATGTGATTGTTCCTCTTCTCTCAGGGATTTTGGTGCAACCTTTCAGGCTGTGGCACACATATTTGCTTTCTAAACTCCCTTATTATAGTTTCACGGCTTCTCTCAGTTCCCTGATACAAAGTTTTCCTCGTAAGCAGTTCGAGTAAAGTAGCCATCGTTTGAGGGACTCGCTCCTCCTTCCTATCCTATCAATTGTGGTGGTCCTCGGGGTTCTGTCCTATCGCTCACTCTCTTTCTTCGCAGTAAATGATCTTTCTTTAAACTCTGTCCACTTTCATGCTAATGATTCCATTTTTCATACTTCAACTCACACCACCTGCACCACCTTATAATACCTGTTATCTCTATCGTACTGATCATACTTCTTAACTCAGTCTGGATTTGTGCAACATCCCTCTATCTCTATCTGTTCAACCCTTCATGAAAATCCATCAGTGTCCAACGACGCTTTACACTTTCTATTGCCGTGAAAACAGTACAACAGTAGACTGATATACTTTTATTTTTGTTATGGAGACAAATTACTAACAACTACAACTTTCGTTGAGGACAGAGCAACCTGGAGGCAAAAAGACTCATTTCCATGCGGTACTGATTTTCGTTTATACCTTACGCAAGATAATGCATGGGAGCTGGATCCAGCCAGAGCAATGTTATCAGGCAGGGTTCATACCATCCTCCTCACACCGACACTTTTTTTTTTCACTGTAGAAAGTCTCCATTTGTTGATAAATCCAAGAACCTTGTCAACCCCTGAACTATGTGGCCATGCAACATTCTTATAATTTCGTACGAGGTAAGTTATTCTGCTACTTATCTAGGTTTCACCTCAGCTGGGACGTGTCACCAGTCCCACAAGTGGACTCCTCACATTTCCAGACGTCAAGAGACTGGACCCAACGGTTCACCAGTGTAACAAACGCACGTATTCCGTCGCAATCAAGAAATTAAACGAAATGCAATTTTTTTTTTCAAGTCACTACTGCCCGTGCATCAAGTTGGTGAGGCAGGAGCCACTTAGTACAGGTGTGTTGACACACTGGTCACTGATAAGGAAATAAAAGGGAACGTAAATGAGAGACAAGTATGTTCTACATGTTGGTCGGGGTCGCCTGGTGAATCATTAAAAAAAAATTAAGTGCATTAAATGATGTGCCATTCAGGAGAGAACTGAATTATTGTTTTCTCTTTCACCATAGACAGATAGACAGGCAGGTATAGAGAGAGAGAGAGAGAGAGAGAGAGAGAGAGAGAGAGAGAGAGAGAGAGAGAGAGAGAGAGAGAGAGAGAGAGAGAGAGAGAGAGAGAGAGAGAGAGAGGTGTACCTACCTACGGCAGGATTTTAGCACCCACCGCACGTCATGGTTCATGATAATGTTCCACTCTGCTGCCAGCTTCATCACATAAGTATCTATTGTGGGTTCATCTGAGACTGATTTCAACCATGACAAGTTTTCTTTTTTAAACATTCTGTCGATGTTCCACGAAGGCGTCTGGCTGAACTATTATAGATATTTGTTTGATTTATTTTTGGTAGGTTTCATGGTATTGTTACAGATTCAATAACTCTGTATATGCCTTGCTGAGAGGATTTCAGATTGAATCCAATTGTCTTTATAATTCGAATTTGTTGCATCGTCCATTATCACATCTTTCTCTTCTCTCTACACCACATATTTTTAGTTCTTTCAGCCTCTCTTTTTTCATCCATTCGAGTTTGCTCGTAAAGTGATTCTTAATTCCATTTTAGTTTGTGTATATCTGTGTCTCGCTGCAGACCATACAACACAGCAGTATTCAACTTTTCTCCTTATGCATACAATGAGCATTTTCATCTTGAGTCTTCTATCTCTCACAGAGAAAGTTCTCATTATCACACCACCCATTCCTTGCCTCGATAATGTTATCTTCTAAATACGTTCTCTGAATTCTAGTTTCTTATTAATGATGACACATCAAACCTTTTAAACACATGTTTAACTTCATATTGCTTTTTCTGTCAGGCCATCGAAGTATTTTTACTTGATCCACAACACATTTCTCATTGGACTTTGAAATGAAACCTGATCATGTTCTGTTAACATCCCGTAAATTTCGCTGGAGTCAATTTCATACTCAGGTTAAAGGTTCGAGTCTCTAATTCTTTGTTTATTTACTTTGTCCATGTATGTGAATAGCTATTTGGGGTTCCTTTCCATGATCGTATATCTTGGGTTCCTTTGCGTGTTACGTTTAAGTTTCTCTCTATTTACTTTCTCTCTTCGTACATGGAATTTCATTACTTCCGCAACTGCGTTAATTTTTGCTTCTCTCGTTGTTACCATTTTCTTCTTTACCCATTTTCTTTTTCTATCCATATTCTTCTTTATTCATATTCATCCACTGTTTTCCGTCTTGGTATCTTTCCCTTCTGCAGCAATGATTTACTTTTCAATCGTGTATTTTCGTGTTTGTAGCTAGATTGTCAACCTTGAAGGTCTCGGTTCCCATTGTGTTTAAAATCCTCCCAATGATCGCTCTCCAGGCTGATCAGTTTTGGTGGATTTTCATGTTGATTAATCTGCTGTTGTCCTCAGTTACTGGATCCTGTTCACGATCATTTATTTCAACAGTGAATGAGGATGATTTCTACAATACTATGATCTCATAGGCCTGTATTATACACCTTCATATCTGAAAATTCACGTTCTTCATTTGAAAACACAAGATCTATTTTAGTATTCCCTCTTGTCGGTCTGTGATTAACTTGCGCAAAGATTAACCAATCTTTGGAACTTTTTTTTTTCATTTACTGATACAATATTCTTTATACAATACATAGGAATACAAAGGAAAACGGATAACAGAAGGCCTATTGGTCTCTGACGAGGTTGTTTGTTAGTTAACCTCTCTATAGTTTCAACGTCTTAAGTGCCGCATCTTCGATATATCATTAGCATTAACCTAGTGAGTGTCAATATCAACCACTACAGGATCAATATTTACTAATATAATAACAGTGTTAACGGCTTCTGCCTCAGTATTAACCTGTACAGTATCTCTATCATCAAGTATAGTATCAGAATTAAACAATATAGTATCCGTATTTACCAATAAAGTGTCAGTATTAACCAGTATATCAGTACCATCAGCTGGTCACAACAACCCTGCTCTCTGACACGTTCAACTTAACCTGTCTACGTTAAGACAAATATATGTTACAGTTCAATAATTTACTTCCGTGTAGCTTTACATAATTTTGTTCCAGTAGAAAATCAGAGCCAAAAACGAAGCTCTGATTAAACATTCTCCCCCACAATAGACATCGTGGCTTATCTCCATTACACACCGTGATTATATATCTTCCAATCCCTTTCAAGAGCAGATATCGTATCTCATGAACCTATAGATGAATCAAGTCTCCCATACGCGGAATATAGGTTATCAATGATGGTTAAATGTAACACCTATGCTGACGTTAGGTAAGGCTGGGAAATACCAGACTGACCTTCGTACTCCTGATAACTGTGGGAGTCACCAGGATGTGCAGTGCGTGACTCACTCCCACCACACCACGCCACACCACACCACACGCGGCTGTAGGCACCGTGTGCGTGGGAACGCGACCCTTAGCTATATGTATGTTGGTCTCCGGAACGTCCCACAGGCATACATGTTTCAGGGTTTGGATGCGTACGCTGCTCAAAAATTAGCTCCGAACATCACTCCTGTCAATACAGTTTTCACTTCCTCTATAACTAGCAACTCCCTGGGTTAAGCATAACGCTACAGCACAGAAGACCCGACCTCCGGGCGGAGCAACGACCCATCCGGCGGGAAACAGTACCTATGTATATCAATCTATGTTTTCCCTTTAGGGAATTTTCTGGGAACGTTGACTCCATGTGGCCACTACTGCAGATGACCTGGAGCTCTGTAGTAAGCCTGACAGACATGCTTCACACAACACGTTCTCAATAATCTTCTTTTGAGAGATAAAAAAAAAATATATATTGTATGGTTTAATTTTTCAGATATTTTCATTTACACTTCAGTATCCCTAAAATTTCAGCATCGATAATACTCCCAACTGCGTGAAATTCTTGTTTTCAGGTACTACACATCAATCTTTCTTGTATTTTCATACTGACAGCCAATCTATTTCTCTGTACTACCCTGTACTACCTTCGTTAGGATGCAAGAGAGATGACAATCAAGTATCCATAAGCCAGCGTCACATTGTACACATCGCTTTCGCAGATTGCGTTAATATACTTATGTTCACTTTGATTTTCCAATATCGTAGTCATCTATCGGTTCGACCGAGTGTTGCTCGGGTGGTATGGGAAGATGGTTTCCTCCCTCCACATACCTACAACTCAGTGGTCACCGAGATGCTGATGGTGTGGGAGGCTCGCTTCATGACCAGCACAACCTCAGCTTGTCCCCTCCCACAAGCAGTCTCACAGCTTGCTACAGGTCCGACCTGCATGTTCTCTACCTCCGTTACTGAGGCAAGGACGGCGCGGAAGTCTTCTTGACCACAGCTCTCTCGAGGCCTGGGCTACGTGTGCTGTCTTTGTCTATATGGCTACCTCGCTCCCTCCCTCACACAGCTCGTCTACGACGTTCCCACACATGCACCATAGCTGGCTCGAGACCCAAGTTATATGTGCTGCCTCGGTTACTAAGGTAGTCTTGGTGGTAACTTGACGGACTTTAGATAGATACAAATCATGCTGATATAAGACTTATTTAAGAGGATCTTTTTTTCTTTTTTTTAACCATTGTCCCAAACCTTGATAATGGGATTGATACTTCAATATCTGGAGTTCTGCATTATATCATATATGTTGTTTGATGGTTCATAATATTCCAGGTCAAACTGTTGCCAAAACCTTTATCGTTCCTCCACAGGTCTGTACCGTGAATGTGGTCATCTAAAGCGTAAATTCTTTTTTTCTCCAGAACGAATTTTACTCAAGAGGATCTGTAACATGAGCCGTTTCCCAGGAAGGTCTGCAACATCTGAATATTCCCCAAGATGGTCTGAAACACACAGAGATTCCCAAGAGGTTCAGGAAAACACACACATTCCCCAAGGAGGTCTGAAAATAGGTAACAAGAGAAAACCACTCAAGAAAATAAGTCTGTTTGTAATTATATGCCTGTAATATATCATTCTTATATTACAGTACTCTCAATGATACAGGCTCACTTAAAGTAGCTTTTCATTCACAGTGCACTCTAAAGCATACATATATATATATATATATATATATATATATATATATATATATATATATATATATATATATATATATATATATATATATATATATATATATATTTATCTATTTTGCTTTGTCGCGGTCTCCCGCGTTTGCGAGGTAGCGCGAGGAAACAGACGAAAGAAATGGCCCAACCCACCCCCATACACATGTATATACATACATATATATATGTATATATATATATATATATATATATATATATATATATATATATATATATATATATATATATAATTTCGATCTTATTATGAACCAATATGTATAAACGCATTGTGGCATTTGCTGCTTACTATCTACCAGGATTATTCAATGATTCTTGAGGACAGCATTCATCCTTTCGAAGCTTTTCTCATTATCATTTACACTGTCACGTAACAGCATGAGGACACCAGCATTACGTGTGTGAATTACACCAACTCAAACGTGTATGAGAGATCCGACCAAGCCATACTGGTATGACCTCATCTTCCATCATGTAGCTAAAATGACAGTGCATCAACTTTCATGTATACGCCTTCATAATAGACTGTGTTCTCAAAAGTGCTTCTTCTGCAGCACATTCAAGAGAGTTTACGGGCTAGGTTCCTATGAAGGAAAAAAAAAAATGTTTCCGTAAATAACGCAACGTATGAAACTGATATGCAGGTGAACTACAGTCTAGGTAACCACTTACGATATCTTCAACTATTAAGCTTCAATATATGAATACTGACACAAATATTTTGATATTCCATATCAGAATATTAAGAAGAATTCAAGATAGTGTTGAACAAAAACTTAGATACAAGCTTGCTAATTTTAGGTAAAATATCCTACATAATGTCATCTCTGTACTTATGCACATCTTTCAGAAAAATACGTAATGAAGATCACGACTTATATCAGTCTTTACGAAGGAAAATAAAAGCTCTCGACGGTATTGCTTTTGATTATATGAATCTTCATTCTGAAGAAGGAAAGAGTTCCATGGCATAATACGCTCTGTCCCTGATGCAACAAGCATCAGATCTAGAGCAATTGAAATATGACTTGGCGGAGAAAGATCAGGCAGAAGAAGGTCCAAAGAACTCAGTTGCAGCCAATATCACCTCCGCTATATGGTATGCACTGCTGGGGACACCCTGGCCAGCGAAATCATTCCGTTGTGTTAGATGACATAATCAATGAGTCATTTACACTATTCCTCCTAGTAGTGTGTGTTAGTTTATGTCCAGCACTCCCTTCTGGGTTTCATTTCTTCGCGGGGGAACTGAAACTCATCTCCATTATAGAGGATGTTATTTTGGGTGACCTGCTGGAAGCCTTGATTTATGCTTGTTTGTCGTTTTCCCGTCTTCTCTGCATACGACTATTCTAGAATCATCTAAAATGGATGACATAAATTAATGTGTGTGTCTACGTGATACGAAAATCAGGAACATTTATCGAAGAATATATGTTCAAATATACAGAGACAAAACGCTTCCAGCTGAGGCGTAACTACGCACAGTTTCATGAGGTACAGCGGATGTTACCATAGACACGTTAGGAACTGTCTTGGTTACAGGAATAGGCGATTTACGACTATGTATCCATCTGTCTACTTTTCAATTGATTCCGTTCCGCGCACTACAGACTCTATTATTCTTTACACAGTACAAAGGAATACAAAGGAAAACGGATAACAGAAAGCCCATGGTCTTAGACGATGTTGTCTGTCAGTCACATTTTGTTTGTTCTTCAGCGCATCTACCGTTTTATACCAGTGATCAAGCAACTGGGTAATGCATGACCTTGATCCCTGAAATCATGCTGCTCTGGGTTGTGTACACTGTTCGATTTCCATAATCTTATTTACCTTACATCTTAGGACCCTCTCAGATATTTATATCTGATAACTGTGCTGTTGACCAGTAGTAATGTATGTCACCTGTAGAACATCTGGGATACGCAAGAATCCAGTGCTCGAGCTGGGTGTGTCTTGTATTTCCTTGAACAGACAGCGTTCTACGAGTAAGGTCAGGAGGAAGAATACATGAGCATGCTGCCAATGGCCCTCTGGAGGTGTGGTGACGGAATCAGCCATTCACACCATGGACGGATTGCTCTATATATTATGTCGTTTGAGGTTCTTAATCTCTAAAGTAACTTGTGGCCTCCAAGACACTGATTCATACTACTGTAAACTCCTTACCATCAGCCGTGTATGTAGCCACTACCACTCTCAGTGGGGTCATGACGCTTCAGGTCCTTGAGATGAGTTTGATAAATCAATTTGAATACAGAAGTTGTGTGTTTGTCTTCTTTCCTCCACTATTTTCTTTCCAAAGTTTCGTATGAAATTTTGACTTTGTCAGTCTCTTCTCTTGGTAGACTTGCTTTCCCTTGATGAATGAGCTGCGATGTTTTGAGATACGAAACTCACTTCGCTCTCCGACAAAGCGAGCGTCGATGACCTTCAAGACCTTTCTGTTGTCTTTTCTTCACCAATATGTACAGCACAAGTCTGGTATAAATAAGTTTGGAATGTTTTCGTTCGTCAGTCTTTCCATCTGATCCTCCGGTGTTTGGCCACTCAGGAGTGATTCCCACTCCCACACATGTAACTCACTGTTCAGTTCCTCCCTTCTCAAGTATGTACATTACGCTAGAAACATCGTGTATACTACTGTCTCCAGAAGGATAGATGTCCTCTAGATCGAGAAAGGATAGAGGGACTGTGATGATTTCACACATGTCTGTATCATCCCTGGATAGCGACACTTCAGCACAATCAAATCTCAAAGTACTGTTACAACATCACAACTTCAGTGTTGACGCCACCGTCACATACCAGTACCAAGTCACTGTACTGCCCTGACAGACAGACAAACAATGAGATCACTCAGTGCAACAAGAGAGAAATCCTTCCTTCCTGGACGCAGCCGACGGGAGAGAGTGATGCAGGAAACAGTTCCTGGAGGTGATTTCACCGGAAGTCAGCGACGTGACGACGC
Organism: Panulirus ornatus; assembly: GCF_036320965.1. Taxonomy (NCBI): domain Eukaryota; kingdom Metazoa; phylum Arthropoda; class Malacostraca; order Decapoda; family Palinuridae; genus Panulirus; species Panulirus ornatus. The sequence continues at coordinate 16,545,215 of NC_092265.1, read as the reverse complement.
GGCAGCACAAGGCTACTGAGTCATGCAGGGGAAGGACGAGGCGAAGGGAGGGGGTGGGCAGGTGTGTTACCGGCGCGCCGGTGTGGGAGGGAGGGAGGCGATCCCTTGTACCTACTGCCTAAATATTCCAAGGAAGACGCGTCCTCCTGATGGCAGTGGGAAGTTGTCACCACTAATGTACTACAATTCTTGAATTATATATATATATATATATATATATATATATATATATATATATATATATATATATATATATATATATATATATATATATGAGCGTTACCGAAATCCGCCAGCTTGTGGTTACGCCGCAAGTGAAAAGTCACCTTCAGCGGCGTTTTATCACTGGATCACATTCTTGTGGATGAACCTCTCACTCTAAAGGAATCCATCCTTTCCCTGCTACTGATTGTACTACAACCTTGAAATTGCAGGTGCCCCATGAGAAGTGATCCTTGGGGTTATGCAATAATATCAATGTATTATACTGACAGCTCTGACAATAGTAAATCAACAACAATTTGTTTTTCCAATTTCTTTGCCGTTCCCGCGTAGCTAGTTAACAGAAAACGACGAAGAATGGCCTCTGGATGTATAATGCAATGTGAACTAGAGCCTCCCACCCACAGCTAAGCCCCACACACCTGACTATGGTTCTCCCTGTCCACTTCATATGCTCTGGTTCAGCCCACTGACAACACGATGACTGTATCACAGCTCCAGATTACTCTAATCTCGTGTACGCTTCACGCCCTGCTCCAGGTTCAGGCTCGGCCCCTCAAAGCATTATTTCATTCCATCACTGATAACACACACACACACACACACACACACACACACACACACACACACACACACACACACAAACAATCTTGAAAAGGCATTTACCCAAAGGAGACGTCAGAGCGCGACATGGGTCTTTTAGAATTAACTCTCTCTCTCTCTCTCTCTCTCTCTCTCTCTCTCTCTCTCTCTCTCTCTCTCTCTCTCTCTCTTTCTTTCTCTCTCTCTCTCTCTCTCTCTCTCTCTCTCTCTCTCTCTCTCTCTCTCTCTCTCTCTCTCTCTCACTATATAAATCTAGAATGAAAACTTAAGCTACGATGTCGAAAGGACGAGCCTTGCAGCAAGTCCGGACCCGCAAGACGAGTTTATCTCCCCTGGTGGTGACGTCAAGGTATAAAAAGCAACACGTCATCAGCCACGCTGTGGCTACGTCACCTACCAGTACCCGTTTGTGAGAGGAAGCGGAGGAACATACCTGCTGCACGGCCATGCCTCTCAGGAGGTCAGTGGACGACACCACTCGAAGGGCGAACTGGTGAGGGAGGGGAAGGCTATGGCTCACACGAAATGAAAAATCATTTGTGTATTGATTAATGATGGTATCGAACCGGGGAGGAAAAAGAGATGATATATCACAGTCAGGAAGACTCCTGCTATCCCTGGCAAGTCAAACTATCAACCAGACGACATTGAGATGGTACTCATGCGGTGCCCATGTGGCCCACGTCAGTACCACGAGCTGTGCGAAGATACGACGGGATCTGTGACCTTGGACTCTCGAACCTTTCATCTCGCAGTCATGAAGGGTCATTTCCAGGTCACATATAATGCATACAGCGAATCTGGAACTAGGACTGTGGTCCTGCCTGGAGACAACTGGCGAGGAATGAACACACACACACACACACACACACACACACACACACACACACTCACACTTTGGACGCAGCAAAAGACAAAACAAGGAGCAGCTACTTAGGATAAGAAACTCACGCAGGGACGTGAATAAGAAAGTTATAAGTGTGTGCAGCCTGGAGGACAAATGTGAACTAGCAGAACCATGGTGAAGCGAGGGATGAAGTCTTGGAAGATACGGAAACTGACATACTGACATAATCAAGCCATCAGAACAATCTGTCATATAAAAGGCCATGATGACGTATCTCCAGTCAGGTTGAGGGAAATTGCGAGACAGTTGCTAATCGACTCTAAATATTGTTTATTTGGTCATTTGAGGCATTAGATACAGAGATGTGGAAGAGGACAAAGGTCATGCCTAAAGTTAAAAGAAAGGGGATTGAGAAATCGCGCTGACCTACACACGTCTCACTCACAAGCGTAGTTTGTAAAATGTTGGAAACGATCATCAGAAGGCAAATGAAAGACCGCTTATAAAGGAGAAACTACCTAAATGGGAGGCAACACGGCTTCAAAGAAAAGATCACGTAAAACGAACCTTTTAGAATGACATGACACGGTGACCTCTATCTAAAGATCTGTGAACGGTATGGGAAGAGTGTGTCCATGGGCTGCTAGAAAGCCTTTGATCCTAAATCCAGTAATCCTTATTTTCTTCATAATTTTTTTTCTCATAACTAAAAATAAAAAAATATTGTAGCCCTCAGGTAAAACTTAGCCCACGGAAGTATACGAATAAACAAACAATATAACATGTACGAGCCAATCAGAGTCCTGGGTGGGAGAGGTGGCGGCCATGTTTACTGTTCTGTAAATATTGACGCATCGTCCAAGCTCCGCTGTGGCTAATGGACAACCGTTTTCTGGCCAACTGCTGGGTTGACTTTTACACCTACAGGACGCAATCCTGGCCACCATAGTTTCAAACCACTCACAATTCTGAATGTAAATTAAACCTTCACAAATATTGTAACTCGAGATCACGTTTTTAAAATCCCAATTGGTGGAGTTGTTCGATTTGCATCAAGAATTTCTCAGTGTCTCTCTCCTAATTGCCTCTACATCCTATCCTTTCTTTTACTCTCGTATTTCAAATCTAACATACGACTACCAACGTCCAACAACAATCATACAATATCACAAGGGTGAGAAGCACCCTCGATCCTTCCCTACCTCATTAGTGTATTATTTCCCCCGTGGCAAACAGGGATTGCCGTAAAATGGCCATGAGGAGATTTACCACTTACGTCCGATGGCACACTGGCCGGCATATGACCCTACGGTTTACCCCGTCAGTATGCACACGAAATTGAAAATTGCCAGGGTATCATTGATTTAAAGGATGCAGCAATGTGAGCCTCTATGTAGAAAATGGCATAAAACTGGCCATTGCTTCCATTCTCTTTGAGGGGTGAGGAGGAAGCGGATCACTGAAAAATAATTTCGAATTGGCTCTAATCTATGGATCACTTCCAGCAAGACTTAGACTGTGTATAATGTCAAGTGTACTTAATAAAACAAGTATCTTGCCGGGTGGATGTGATGAATTTCGAAATGATCAATGCGACTCGTGATATTTCGGTAGGGTTGGTAAGCGAGTGGTCTTAAGCCACGCCCAACATTTTACGAAGCCTATCCATGTCGCTGTACCGGACTGTGGTCTGAGCCATGCAGAGTATTGCTGCCATAAATTCAGCCTTCTGTCGCTGTACCGGACTGTGGTCTGAGCCATGCAGAGTATTGCTGCCATAAATTCAGTCTTCTAACATAAGCGGAGTTTCAAATATCGTAATGATGTATATCATCAGAACCATTACTTATTTTCATTTCCTTGAGGTGGGTACTGTTTTAATTTCTAAATGAGGCTAAAGAAAATATTATTTCAGAAGTAATATGTAGACCATCATATTCATGGAAGGAAAGTGCATGAGGTGAAATGATTAAAGTATGTGCGTGTGGTAACGTAAAGCATGTATCCTTGATGACCAATTCTGTTCCAATAGAATTGGAAAATGTTAATGACTTTGATTCTATCCGACGTAATAGAAAAAACTGATGACTAATTCAATTCCGAATGACCAGAAAAACGACTTTCTTCTGATAGATTCGAGAAACGTTAATGATTTTATTGCCAATGAACAGAAAAACGTCTGACGACTTTAATTCTATTCCGATTGACCAGAAAAAACGTTTATGACTTTATTCCGATAGATTACGAAAACGTTAACGACTTTAATTCTATTCCGATTGACCAGAAAAAACGTTTATGACTTTATTCTGATAGATTACGAAAACGTTAACGACTTTAATTCTATTCCGAACGAGGAAATCTGAGATGGAAGATTTCCTAAGAGTAGCGCAAACATACAGTATAAACCAGTTTGTTACAGAATCCATTGTGGAACAGGACAGACTTGATCTAGAACTGGGTAACACGAAACAGTTAGTTGATGAGTAATAGTGAGGCATAAGATATAAGTCAGGGAACAGTGACCACAGAGAAATGCCATTCCGCATCACCTGTGGACAAGACAAAAGGGAAAATACCGTTTGCGTCATAGATCCTTCGTACAGTTATTATACCGGACGGCGCCAGGACCTTGTCTGCTGACTTGAAAGTTGGACATAAGGGCTTGAGATCAGAATATTCCTTATATGTTATCAATATAAATCAATAAACAAATAGTTCTCGATGATTGAATACAAAGTTATAGTTTCTCATTTGCTAAATAAAGAGTATAAAGCAGCTCAAAGGAGTGACTTTGACTTAAGGGATTACTGCAAGTAGTTGAAAAAAAATATAAGAAGGAGAGTCCCAAGAGAGGATGAGGGTTGAATTGCAAGGCACTGCGGTTGAATACTAATGGATTCTATCAGTGGTATCATACGAAAGTTTGAGAGGTGACCATACGAGGCTTCTCAAAAGCTTCATTACAACTCATGACGACAAGGTGATCAAACATCTTAGTTAATCAATATCTATTTATAGGAGAACTAGACAGCATTCTGATCTGGGAAGATATCTAGATAGGAAGTAAAGAAAATGGATCACGTAAGTTACGAACAAGACGTCCTTTCTCAGATGAACGAAACCATCAAGTCTCCATCTCCTGACGGGATAATGCTGAGCGAGTGCAGAGTTTCATTCTCTTTAACCTATTTCGTAAACTCACAACGATGGTACGTCTTACCAAGATCAGGGAAGCCTGCTGTTGCAGAGGCAGTTTTCAGAAGAAGGGATAGCCACTTGACTCTAATTATCGACCAGTGTGTCTGACGTCAACTGTAGGAAAAATTTCACGAAGCAATAATGGCTTATCCAATTTGTTGTCACTTCGGAGAAAAAGAATCTAATTGACGAGTCGCTGTATGATTTGACCAAAGGGCAACTGTGTTTAGCATACTATTCCCACCCTAGTCAGAAGTACTGGAGGCGGCAGATAGATGGTGATATAGAACGAACAATTATGACTAAACTATTTCAGAAAAGGATTTTTAACAAGCTTTCCTACAAAGGAGCTACGGGTACAGGGAGGGGTCTGGCTGGGGAAGTCTGGAACTGTGGTTTAAAATAAGGGTGTCAGCAGAGAGAAAGTGGAATTAACATAATGGTTATAATCTACATGAGGATTAGTCCTCAAATGGCGTTCCTCAAGGGTCAACCCTTGTAAATATATCATCTAGAATTTACGTTAATAACCTAAATACTATGAATGAATAATAATCTCTGTAAATTCCTCTGACGACATGGCGATTAGACTTATATAATTTTCATGTGAAGGTATAAAGATTTTACATGATATAAACAAGCAGTTACAGTTGACGAAAATGTAGCACATTCACGTCAGGGCTCAAGGAGGAGGTAAGTATGGATTGGAATGAACGAAAACTGATAATATGCAAGTTGAAGTTTAAAACTACGGCAACATCGTGTTAAAGTTCGTAGCAAAACAAATACAGCTTAGCTTTATCGTCAGCACTGTCAGTAATCAAGTCTGCGATCCAACCTAATTCATCTAAACTTAGCGACACTTAAAAAATATGAAGTGAAATTTAGATCAACGAACGATAGAGGAGATGCAGATTCTCTTGAAATTATGCAAATTGGACAGAATGTTTAGCACCGACCGTGTGACATTTTCCTGATGGGGATCAAGTAAATCAAATTTGTATTCTCTTGAAAAGTCGTAGAGGGACGCGCTCCAAGTGGAAAAAAAAAAGGGACTGAATAAACGACAAATAAAGTAGTGACTAACGGTAATCTAGAGAGAATTCAATCATTGATACGAAAGAAAACATCAAAAATATAAGATAAATGAATGGGTGGGTCTAGGTTTGTAAAGAGAGTTGTAGATGAACGGACTAAGTTGCTGGATATTGGGAAAATTTCTAACATATGTTCAACAACACGTTTGGGCGTAAGGAGGAGGTGCTGCCTTGAATGGGCCACCAGCCTCCCAGGCAAAGGGCGTGGGTCCCACACGGACCCTCTGACCCATGATGCGTAGGGCTCCTCCACACACCGATGTCCAGGTAGACTGGACGTCCTCCGCCGGTGGCTGGATGTCAAGGGAAAAAAAAATCTCAGCGACGGGAGTTAATGCCATGACTTGACTCTAATCACGATACAGGAAATATTGGTTCACACGCAAGTCCAGCGCCGCAACATTATGCTTTAGAAGCGTCCAATGACAGCAATAACTCCCTCCAGTGGGCGTAAATAACAAGACCAGTGGAAATAGCAGTGGTAGCATCATAAACACACACGAGGGGAGTCAACAATGGAATCATGACCACATGAATCACGTGGACATCCCAGTGGAAAATCGCAGCGACACCGCAAGAGCCCACTGGCTCCATTCAGCCCCAGAGAGATGTACTGACACACAAGATCTCCAGGCTGTGATGAAGGCAGGAAGGGCGTGAGGCAAGGACGGGCGAAATAACGTGTGTTTTGAAGCGCAGAAAGAAAACAGTGACGTGATGTTAAGAGGAGGAGTGAGGAACTCTGACATACGGGCAGTGAAGTGAGATATGAAGCGAGAGGAGATAAGTGAGGTGAGTAAAAGTGAGATGTGGTTCAAGCGAGGTAAGGAAACGTAAGATGAGGGGGAAACACAGGTGAGAAGAGATGAACTGAGGACATGTGGTGAGGGAAAGTGAAACGAGGATAAACGGAAGTGATTTGAGGTAGGACAAAATGAACTAGTCGAGGAAGTTTTGAAGTAGCTTCGACAAAGGAGAGATGGGAAAGGAAAAGTGAAAAGGACAAATGCAGGGAGGTCAACAAAAGTGAGAGGGGGTAGGCTGAGGGGAAATCACCTCGAGTGGAGGCTGTTTGCAACTCAATTTCAGTATGCAAATATAGTGGCCATGAATAATTACAACAAGGCCACCCGTGAGAACTGAGAGAGATGACTCCCATACTCACCCTAGTGTGGAGATGACTGCCATACTCACCCTAGTGTGGAGATGACTGCCATACTCACCCTAGTGTGGAGATGACTGCCATACTCACCCTAGTGTGGAGAAGGTAATCACGAATGTTTTTATATGATGAAACTTTCAACTCACGGAAAAAACTAAACGAAACCAAATCTTATATGGAACATTGATAAGAAAAAAAACCAAACATTTGTACTTCTTTATGGAGAAAAAAGAAATAAAATAGAGAAAACGAGATGTAAACTCTCCACTTCCTGACCCTGAAATCCCCCCTCCCAATCTTAACCACTTTGAATATCCAGTGAGTCACAGTGAGGAAAATGGTTGGGTTAAAGAAACAACGTGAAGACAAAGAGAGGAAAAGAAATAGACTCCACCCACCAAACCTCTGCTTCATCATCCTTCACACGACATAAACCACAGTCCATCATCATCACCACTACATACACCACAGTCCATCATCACCACCACTCCATACACCACTCCTGTCATCACCACCACTATATACACTACTCCTGTCATCACCAACACTACACTTAACATATTCATCTCCACCAACACTAAACTCCCACCGATCACCCACACTCTCGACTACAGCCACGTAACCACATTCTCCAGCACTATCACCATTCTCCAACACCACCACCACCACCACCACCAGTGTCTATGACGACAATGACAACAAAGAACATAAAACCTTCCTACCAATGTATTACCTCAGCACCATCCCTGTACTAAGCCACTACCGCAACCACAAACCTCCACGAGCACACCAATAACCTCCATCACGTCCACGTCCACAACCATATACCACACAACCACTTAAAACCACACAATTAAGTCATCACCAACACTATGCAGAGCAGTAACCTCCAGCATGCATGCATATCCACCACCACCACCACAATGTGCAACAGCAACGGTCCGTACCTAACACCCGCCTCCCGTGCCCACCACACCAGCAGCCGTGAAGAACCCACCACCCCACCCCTCATGGCCACTACCAAAACACATATGGTAGGAGGAACAGCAGTGTTCCCTGAGGCACCAGCAACAGCCAACAGTTAAAGAGGAATTAACCAAGCCAACTTGACCTGTGTACTGATGAGACTTTCAAGGTGCGTCACACGGGAACTATCAATAGTCATGCGTGGCACGTAGCCTAGCCAGTAACACCCTTGGTACTGGAGGCTACGCCAGACAACACTGCAGGTGGGATGAGGAGAGGAGAGGAGGGGGTTATGATCTGACGTGGAGGGGAGGCTGGTCGAGGAAGCGCCAAGGTTAGGCTGTGGTTGGCAAATACTGTCGTGATAAACAAATAAAGGTCACATTGAACTTACAGTCATGGAGAACGCACTCCATTGTACCGCGCTAATAATGTATCAATATTTTACAATCGAACGATTTTGCACAGAAGCATTCTCTTTACGCATAAGTAATACATCATATGACTTTATAGGTGTTACCGGATTCCGCCTGCTTGTAGTCACAGTGCGAGTGAAAAGTCACCTTTGGTGAGGCTGTATCAAAAGGAGTACAGTCTCGTCAATGAACTTCTCACTTTAAAGGAGTCTAAACTTCCCTGCTACTGTAGGTAGCGCAATCTTGGGCTGCAGGAGCCTTTTGAAAGGTGCTGGGTAACACCAAGAATGTTTGTTAGAAATTGGTGCCGAGGTAATCATATATAAGTAAAATAAATATCAATATGAACTAACAATGTGGACTCATATAAAGTTTACATAATTTTCACTTCAACAGTAACCAGTTCAGGCGGGTCTATTATGAAGGAATGAAAGTTTTGATATGCAGTCTGCGTCTGTTTACTATTTGAGATCTGTTTGTTGGGAAATTAATGGTCTAACATCTTAATCTATCGGTTTGGTTTTCCCATGATCTGTGTCTTCGAAAGTATGGTATCTGTGGTCTAATTGGACTGCAGTTTCAACTGTATACATCCTGTGTTCTATAACTTCAAGGTTATGATTGCCAAGTAGCTGTGAAGAGCATCTTCATCCCGCTATCAGTCCTAGCTGGTCCGGGCTCTCTACGTTGTTGGATTACCATTACCATCACATTATTGTTGATGATACGTCATACCAGTGCAAATGCCTTGGGTGTTCATTTTCTTTTGGCTTTACCCTTTCCTTATGATGAGGAGCTGTGTCAGCAGATTTTAAAAGTCTTGTCAAATAATGTCCCCCTTGAAACTATAACTAAAAAGACGGTGAGCGTCGGGCCCATTTATTTTCTTTCATTCTAATATAAATCTCAAGACATCATGTCCAAAAGAGGAATAAATTGGCGATTTATTGATGTTTATTCTTTTGGAAATCAGATGAGGCAAGGTTAATAATAGTTAATATGGTTATCACTGAGGAAGTACTGATAATATAGTTCTGCTGAGCTCTGAGTTCTAAGGATGATTATCAGCTTACGACTGTCTTACAATGTGGCACAATCCTTTCTTATCTTTCATTTGTACTCCTTCGTTTCTACATGCGAGACACTTACTGGGAAATATCAAATATTTTCCCTTGGAATACGATGTCTGTTTCCTTGCTAATACATAAATTATTTTCAAGTATTGTTCAATGGTTTTGATTTTCCTTTCTAGATTTTGTTTCCTCGTAGTGAGAGCTGAGGTGGATAAGGAGTTTTCCTCTTTGACTAAGAAAGCGATATGTCCTCGTTCCAATCTACGTTTCTCTGTTCCTTCTGGGTTATATCTGATGCCAAGGTGACAACCTCTTGTTCATCTCCTCCATGCATTGGTGTGGGAGTATGATGTCTAGATATGTTATCACAACAAAACGGGTCTACGTTAGAGTCTACCCAGTGTACGTTACTGCTGCTGCTGAGGTTCAATCTCCTGAAAATTCCCTTGTGGTCATCAGTCCTAGGGAGTATAGGGTCCAAGATATGAGCCAGGTACACAGTGAGTGTATGTAGTTTTAGAATTATACTTAAGACCTGAAGAAGGTGTTATATGGTTTTCGGATGTTGTGGTTATGATTTGAATTCGATGGCTTTAGTGGCCCAAGCAGCTGACAGCCCAAAAGCCCAACTGATCAAACAAACAACCATCTGTCTCGCGATCTTAATATGATTACATAATTATTTGGGTGACGTTGATGTTATGAAAAAAGATTCTTTCTTTTTTTGCAAAAGTTAATTATATTCTTTTCCTTATTCTGTTGTTTGTTGCCTTGGGGTCTATCCCACAACAATGGAAAAGTTCTCTTTATTTGCAGTCCTACATCTTGTGGTTAATCAGGTGTTTCTTCAATCCATTTCACGACAATCTAGGTAAACCACACCGAAATTCAAAAAGTTTTTTTTTAACCTTCCAGTCTACAACCGCAATGTGGTCACATGATAGGAACGGGAGGCACTTGTTGCCTATTTGATCAAATGGCCTACTAAGAGATAAGACATTTTCTAAGCCCTACCCTAGCACGAAAAATGAAATAAAGAAGTGCCATTAAGATCAGCGGGACATAAGTAAAGCCAACAGATACTGAGATTAATAACTGGGCTTAAGAAAAGCAATGAGAAGTCTGGGCACAGGTAGAACAGAACTGGGTCAGAACCACGGCTGCCAGAGAGAGAATGGGTACCTGAGGACGCTGCAGGTGGGACAGAAAACGGGATTAGGAAAGTGGTGTCTGAGAGGGACTTACTTTTCTCCCACTTCTCCCTGAGGATGGCGAGGGAGGACATGATCTTGACCCGGTGGGCCTGGTGTCGCACGCCCAGCTCCTTGACGGCCGCCTCGTCGTAGTACAAGATGTCCTGCAGGGAAGACGAGCCAGTGGTAAATGGTGAACACTGCGAGGAAGAAGAGGATAAGTGACGCTTAAGTACTATAGAGAGATTTTCAACTGACATAGTGACACTTACGTACTACAGAGAGAATTTCAACAGTCGTTGCCAGAGCTAAAGTGAAAAAAAAGATTCTTCTGTTTTTCATCATCTCTTGTACAGAGGAGATTTCCTCCTCCTCCAAGCTCAGCTACACATGACGCAGGCGTCAGTACTTGCGATGTTTACAGTTTTGCTGTACTTATGACAATTAACGATTCCATCAGTTATGTCTTACACGCTGGTTGTGCCTGATGAGTGCAATTTTCCTGTACACACTGGGAACCCAACATTTCAATATCTTACCATATACACATCACGATGTATCTCTCTAGTACTACTACAATTACTACTACTACTACTACTACTACTACTACTACTATCATTAATATCATTATCATTACACAGCAACAAAAACTTCTCTGTCTTTGTATAATATTGCTAATCGTCGTCTGTCTTTGTTGGCTGTACATGGCGGCGTCGTCTCTCGTCTAACAACAACTTCCCGTGTTCTAACGTCGAGTTTTCATCGACCATCATGAAATCTTAGAACAATGATACTTGTTTGAATACACGGGTCAACACGGGCCACGTGAGTTGTTAAGGGGGGAGGGGGAATGTCAGGGCCTCTATCTTCCCCGAAAAAAATGATTGGTCAGTCTTCAAAAGTTGATTAAATGGAAATCTGAAATATATGGTATAATTGTTATTGGACGGTGGAGGTGAGTGAGTGGCGATGGTAATAAAGATCGTGGCCCTAACTGATAAAAAATAAAGGGTTAATAAAGTGGCCAGTTTTTAGACGCACGAATATAAGGTCATATGTGTTTACGTCTTTCTCATCTTATCACACTGATCTATGACTCTCTGATCTCCTCCACTGACGCAAACGGCCTCGTTCGAACCCAGTGGTCTGCTGCTATTTGAATGCCTTTTTCTGCTATACCAAACAGCACGTTCTCAGAACTCTCAGTCGCTCGCCACAATTTAGAATCTCTACGGTTCTTGCAAGTTCCATTTGATCTTGGCCCACTTTCCAGTTCGATAATTTCTTCCGTCTCGGTACGTTATTTTGCCACACAAGAGTACGGTAGTGGGGAAAGTATAAACGCATTGAAGAACATCATCATCATCGACCAAACCCGCTGTTGTAGTGTAATAAGGGGTAACGGTTGATCTGCCGCTCTCGCGAGGGCCATGACGTACTCAGCGGCGGGAAGTGCTGCGTAGTGCCAGACCACGCGGCTACTGACGCCACATCTCCCACCATATATGGGGTCACCCAGGCCTCCTCTGACTCAGTTAGCGTTGTGGGACCGAGAGGCAGGTATGTGGTGAGGGAAGGCGTTCCAAAGAATTCCCAAGAGGTTGGTTGGTCCAGGAGGAGAATGCGTGTGCCTGATCGCAGCAGCCTTCCCAGTGTCCTGTGGCGTGGTGGTGGTGATAACAGCTCTGTGTGTGTGTGTGTGTGTGTGTGTGTGTGTGTGTGTGTGTGTGTGTGTGTGTGTGTGTGTGTGTGTGTGTGTGACATGGGAAGACCCAGGCGTAGAACGTAGAAGTTTGGATAACCTACGATGAATTTGCACTCACTTAAGAGGAGGAGGGCTAGAGGGGATGTGATTGAACTTTTTAAGTGAGTGAAGGATAATAAAGGTAACATGAATAAAGTTCTTAGAATGGCACCACCGGATAGGACAAGAAATCATGGATTTGAATTAGAAAAAAATAGATTCAAGTCGGATGTGGGTAAATATTGGTTCGGGAACAGGGTAGTAGATTAATGAACAAGCTGACAAGTACAGTACTGGAAGCTGTCATTAGGTAGCTTTAAATGAAGGTTGGATGTGTTTACTGGTTCAGGCAGTTGTTTGTAGTTTGGACAGACTGATGGTTGTAGGGTGGACAGACTGATGGTTGTAGGGTGGACAGACTCAGGACCTGCCTAGCATGGAGCAATAGGTCTCTTACAGTGTCCTCACTTCTCATGCTCTTATGTAACTTTCGATCATCAACACCAGTTCATTCTGCTGGCTGTCACCTGCGTGTCTGCTCTCTTCCATTCTCAGCGGGCCGAAGGCACTTGTGTTCCTTGATCTTACTTAGAATATGAACATAAATATTCTGTGTCTGTGTCGACAGAAATATTCTGTTTGTGTCTATCTCACTGACTGCCTTTTACTTTTTTTCGTGAGCTTCATGCGACATTTTGATCTTACTATCCATGTTCTTTAATACTTTCTGCAGGATCTCATTCCTTTGTTGAAGACATTGTAGCACGTCGTCATGCCCTTCAGAGAGAACATCATCTTCGTACTCGTCTGTACTATTTACAATTCTTTCTCAGCGGTGCGTCACCAGCTCATTTCAGATGTATCTACAACCATCCATCTCGGACATTCGTTTGGTACTTTGTAACTGAAGAGTGATGCCCAATGTACAGCTCATTCTTCAGCTCTTCCCACTTTATAAACTTATTGTCGAATATACATCACCTGAGTTCACCTCATGTTGGAGTGCGTTACACTGCGGTGGAGGTGGAGATGCAAACTCGCTCTCATACTTTTACGCAACTTTAATGTGGTAAGAACCCTGTCATCGCGCATGACGCATGCGTCGGCCAACCCTTGGTGGGACCCGCACGGGTTAGAACCCTAGACGCGGCGGTACACCAGCAGTTCACCCAGCTGTTCATCCTCCCCTTGGGGCTAGTCAATAAACTGGGTACCTGGCTTGGTTTATGAGGAATGGGAGGTATTTGGGAAAGCTGTACTGACATGTGCAAGAGAAGTGTTGACAAGAGGAAGGTGGGAAGTAGGAATGTGAGGGAACTGGGAGGTGGGCATGTGAGGAAGGGTGATGGGATGACAAAGGGAAGTCGCTGGTGAGAGAGAAAAGTGAATACATGGTTAAGTTTCTGCTGATCTCCTACCCTCCCAACACAGGCTGTTGGGTTGGGTCGTGGTGTGGTGGCCGAGGAGGGAGGGAGTGGTGGTGGTGACGAGGCTGGGTGTGGTAACCAAGGAGGGAGTGAGGAAGTGAGTGGTGGTAGTGAGGGAGGGTGTGACAGCCAGGGAGGGCGAGCATTATGGCAATAAGGGAGGGTACAGTACCCAGGGAGGGACAGTGTGGAGGTGGTGAGGGAGAGCCTGAAGCTGCCAGAGTATCTGAAATGATGACGTTACTTTGGCTACGTATTTGGGAAAATCTGATCCAGCGAATCATTTTTTCCCCAACGATTCTGCTGCTCCTTGACCAAGAACCCAGCTGTCACAGAGTGTAAAGAATCATTTTTATTCAACATCATTACATGGAATACTGACACAAAATACCATGACGCTACGCTACGTTATATTCATTCATGTCTTCATAATGTGCATGACGATGACAGCCACTGTTTACATCTTGATATTTAAGTACTGATGAAGCCAATACTTACACACAACAGATGATCAGTAAATTGAAAATTTTTATATTTCATGTTTTCACAAAGCTAATATGTAGTGACTCCCTGGATGTAACACCCATTTTCTTACACGATAATCTACATTGTCAGGTCGAGAGACGAGAGACTTACGTAACTCTTAGTAAAAGTACCGCTGTCCTCCGCCTCAGACAACCTTTCATAAATCAAACCCTCAGTCTCTTCATGCATGAGAACTCCGTTTCTCCATACATTCTTAACAACCTCAGCACCTCTCTCTCTCTCTCTCTCTCTCTCTCTCTCTCTCTCTCTCTCTCTCAAAACCACCATAATTCTTGTTTCCTTTACGCAGAGCCCGCCTTCCTGTTGCTCGAGACCATTCCTCTTCCCCTCTGCCTTATCAGCGTGAGCACTCCACTTGCCTCTCACCGCCGCCACCCGGGCTAGGGGGAGCCACCGCTGGTGTGTAAACAAATCAATACTCAGACTATTTTCATCCCAGGTGTATGGGATCCCCCTCCACGCCACGGAGGTGCCGGTGATGTCACTGGCTACATCGAAAGCACACAAAGATTTATTTGCTCATAGCATTACATTTCTTGAAGGAAGTTTACTGAAGGACTTCGTAAAACTGAAGACTATGGAAACAGAAGTGAAAGATAAGATGATTTCGGTAGAGTGTTGCTGAAGAATGACATTTTTGTAATGAAGAACAACAATGACATCTATGGCTCTAAGTCATTAACTTGTTTTCTAAGCTATGCCATTGTATATTAATACTAAACTCTATTGTTAACTGTATCTACATATTGACTTTGTGGATACAACAAGAAGCTATTCCACATCGAAATGGATTTTCTGAGGAACAAGATTCTTGCCTCCATGTATGTTTACATAAGATTTATCTTCCCTGCGCTTGAGCTGTGAGGTGTGACCAGAGTGTTCAGCAAACATCTCATACCAGGGTGGAAAACCAATGACCACTGCTGCAGCACTGGTGAAGTGTTCAGTGCTCTTCACTGCCACAGCCCGGGCTGGGTCCAGGCTGTTGGGTTTGGTCGCTGGTCGACCAAGCGGTTGGAAAACGCAGCCCTCAGGCATACGTAACCCCCCCACAGCCAGGCTGGTCTGGTACAGTTTGTAGATACGTGTCCAGTGCACTCTGAAACTTCTCTACTGTGCATTCCAGGCTGTTTCTGATGATAGACGGTAAGGTGTTGAAGAGTCCTGGGACCCGAGTGTTTAATGTGTTCACTCTCTTTCTGTGCATATCGCACCTGCGGATTTCAGAGGAGGCATTTTCCAAAGTCTTCCACGCCTGTTTCCGAATATAAGGTAGGAACCATACCGTCTAGGATTTTCCAGGTACACTCTATCTTATGACTCATCATTTCTTCATCTTTGAGCAGCAGATACCATAAATCCTTATTAATAATACGTCCTACAAATGCTATTGACTTCCCCACAATGCATGACCTGGAAACAAAGGCTAAGCTTAAATTCTATCCTACAATCATCTCTTCTCTTATCCTGAGTCAAGTTTCTATAGAAATATAATCATAGTCACCACAAACATCTTCCTGAAAGATAGCTCAAGTGAACACGATTACTTGGTGGAGGGTCGAGTCTTCAAGGTAGGTACTCACCTCAACGCCGTCGAACTTGGCGAAGTAGTGGATGTACTGCGGAAGGTCGAGGGACGTCAGCCACGTCTTGCACTCCAGGTGAGGGCGTCGGGGCAGCCACGACATCCTGCGTAGGGAGGCCCCGCGCCGCAAGCTGGCCACCAGCGACCCTCCTGAGGGAAGGAAAGAGCGATCTTACTGCCATGATGCTGGGTGGTGACGGTGTGGTGACGGTGTAGGGTGTGACGATGTAGAGTGGTGACGGTGTAGGGTGTGACGGTGTAGAGTGGGGACGGTGTGATGACGGTGTAGAATGGTGACGGTGTAATGGTGTAGAGTGGTGACGGTGTGATGATACAGAGTGGTGACGGTGTGGTAATGGTGTAGAGTGGTGACGGTGTGGTGATGGTATAGAGTAGTGACGGTGTGGTAATGTTGCAGGGTGGTGATGGTGTGGTGATGGTGTGGTGATGGTTAAGGCTGGTGCATAATATCATGACGTGGTAATGATGAACAACATAAGGTGGTGACAGTGCACAACATGATGACGTGGTTGTGGTGCACAACATGATGACGTGGTGGTGACGGTGTACAACATGATGTGACGGAAGCGGTGAATATGGTGATGTGATGGCGATGCACAATATGATGACGTGGTGATGGTGATGCACATGATGACGTGGTGGTGGTGGCGGGGGTGCACAACATGATGACGTGGTGGTGGTGGCATGGGTGCACAACGTGATGACGTGGTGGTGACGGTGTACAACATGATGTGACGGAAGCGGTGAATATGGTGATGTGATGGCGCTGCACAATATGATGACGTGGTGATGGTGATGCACATGATGACGTGGTGGTGGTGGCTTGGGTGCACAACGTGATGACGTGGTGGTGGTGGCACGGGTGCACAACATGATGACGTGGTGGTGGTGGCATGGGT
Organism: Panulirus ornatus; assembly: GCF_036320965.1. Taxonomy (NCBI): domain Eukaryota; kingdom Metazoa; phylum Arthropoda; class Malacostraca; order Decapoda; family Palinuridae; genus Panulirus; species Panulirus ornatus. The sequence continues at coordinate 16,528,216 of NC_092265.1, read as the reverse complement.
GCACAACATGATGACGTGGTGGTGGTGGCATGGGTGCACAACATGATGACGTGGTGGTGGTGGCGGGGGTGCACAACATGATGACGTGGTGGTGGTGGCATGGGTGCACAACATGATGACGTGGTGGTGGTGGCAGGGGTGCACAACATGATGACGTGGTGGTGGTGCACAACATGATGACGTGGTGGTGGTGGCATGGGTGCACAACATGATGACGTGGTGGTGGTGGCATGGGTGCACAACGTGATGACGTGGTGGTGGTGGCACGGGTGCACAACATGATGACGTGGTGGTGGTGGCATGGGTGCACAACATGATGACGTGGTGGTGGTGGCATGGGTGCACAACATGATGACGTGGTGGCGGGGGTGCACAACATGATGACGTGGTGGTGGTGGCAGAGGTGCACAACATGATGACGTGGTGGTGGTGCACAACATGATGACGTGGCGGGGGTGCACAACATGATGACGTGGTGGTGGTGCACAACATGATGACGTGGTGGTGGTGGTGCACATGATCACAGTGTGGCGAGGCACATGATCACCCCTTCCATATATACCATATAATGGTGTCTGGGTCTTATATACACTACAGTGAGACCCAGGACCCAGCTGTCGTGTTGCTCCTCTGCTGAACCGTCAAACTGTTGGAGGCCGCGGCCCGTAAGCCAGCCTACCCAAGCACCAAGTCCTGGGTCGTCCAGCACTCGCACAAGCACGTTTTTCAGTGTCTCTACAGAACGACCCATAACGTGTCTTATGGCAGTAAAAAAATGTCTGAGTCAGTTCAGTTTCTGGCTCCAGGATGTTCATGTTGTCTCACCTTACTGTTCTTACTGAACCTATGAAACTCAATGGAGACATTGTAACACTCGTTCATGTCTGTCATGCCAACAGGGAACTGTAAACGAGTGTAAGTTGGAAGTCACGTCTTGCAAGACTATCCAAGTCATGACATCCCCCGTGCCGTCTGCGCCCTAGTGAGTGCAGCCGCCTGAGTGCTGTCATCGGCTGCCAATAGCTCAGGTTACGTGACGGCGTCAATGCGGGCTGGAGGAGATCATCCCTTGACTCCCTGTAACTCGGCGATATCGCCCGTCCTGAAGGCTGAGCCAGCAGCAGCAGCAGCACACAGTAATACTCCGTCCATGAGATTGTGGGGTGGGGCACTGCCAGGCAGATGACGTGGTGGGGATTTACGCCATGACGAGATGATGATGATGATGATGATGATGATGATGAGAAGGTGGTTGCGATGAAGAACATGACGACGTGAAGGTGATGCAGAACATGATGACGAGTTGGTGACAGACAGTATGATGATGACGAGTTGATGATGATGCACAGAGTGATGGCGCGGTGGTGTTAGCTTAAAAACGATGACGTGGTAAGGATGAAAGCACGGACGAGGTGGTGATGCCAAACATAATGATGTGTTGATGATTCACAAGATGACGTGATGGTGACGTGAAAAAAATAATGAAGTGGTAGTGACCCATGGTATGGTGCTACACACACACACACACACACATACCTACGTAAACAATGTTCTAAATCCAACATGTAGTCCCGAGCTGCTCAAACATGGGCCCCAAACTCAACTTTAGCTGCTTTTTACCTGAGTTTCTCTTTAAATACCTTGGGTAGTGACACCAGTCCTGGTGATACTAGTTTCCTTGCATGGCAGAAATTATAGAAGTTCTTTTCTCGTATCCCTGGAGACGGAGAGACAGCTGTGCCTACCACAGCGACATCCTATCTGCTTCGAGCCGAGCTGTTAGGACGGAACACCTCCGAAACCCTCGTAAGGTAAAGTACATTACGGTAAAGCTTCCTGAAGTTTAACTCTGTAACTTTTCACTTAATCTAATCACTTTATGACGAAGAAAAACCTCAGTCATAACAATGAATGAAAAAGAAGTATCTATTGATAACAAATGTGCATTATGCCATCACTGGGTGCCTTAAATATCTGAGAAATCTGCTGGTCTCATCAAATGTGCATGACAGACGACGTACGTGGGTGAGACAGAGCCAGATAGATGGCGGAGCCTCGAGATGACGGACGGTATATGGACGTGACACTTGTGACGTTATGAAAGTACGTGGTACACTGCCACAGTAAACACAGAATAAACTGTTGAGTAATGCAAGACGCTGGGGTCTTCGTGAATGTGCTGGTCCACTGGTAAGGCGAGGATAGAACAACATGTGGATTGAAAATGAGTTTGTTGATGATCTATCGTGACTGTTACTGGATAGGAAGGAAGGCTAAGACGTGAAGGAAATACCTCGCTAAGAGAAACATTTGATGGAATTCCTAAGAGTCCACGGGGAAAATGAAACACAATCGCATGTTTACCAAATGGCGTCCTAGCTACGTCTCTTCGTTGTATATCAACTGACTGTTATATTTCTCTTTTGAGTCTTCTCTGATGATGTGATGGAATTATACAGGAGACAAAATAGAATAATGACAAGGAAGAACACATATGGGAAAGGAAGTGGTGGTGACGATGAGATGATAAGAGTAAGGATGGGTAAATAGACATGGGATGAGAGGACAGCAGTATATGTATCAGATCACTGCTAATATTGAATAAAGATAATAAAAATGGTGAGGTAAAGCTTGGACGTTGGGTCTGTGTGGTCTGTGTATCTATGCAACTATGTAAAATGATAACGAAGACAAGCATACGAGAACTGGAAGATGAAACGAATGAATACTGGAAGACTACAGAATTTTACGGAAGAAAGAAAGAAAAATCAAGATAAACTTACAGAGAATACAAGAAAACAGAGGAGAGAGTTAATAAGGAGAACGATGTTAATTAGGACTTCCCAGCAGAAGAGGAAAGCAAGAGAAAACCAACAACAGCGAAGAGAAAGGGAAAGAGGAAGAATGAAAGTGGGAAAGTGCCATAACAACAGAGAGAAAGTTTTAGGGGAAAATATCGGAGGTGTGAAGAGCGTCGGAAGTGAGAAGAAGGTAAACAATGAGAGGAGCGGCTGACCGTGAGGCACACAGTAGATAAAGGAAGGATGTGAGAGACAGACGGAATTACAATGAAACTAAGATAAAAATAAACAAAAGCAACAAAGACAACGAGGTGATGAGATCACAAGGAACCAAACCAACGACAACGAAAGGAAATGAGAAAGTGAGCGTAGGAGAAAGGAGAGAAGGAGCGCACGGAGAGTGAAAGTGGGAGGTGGTGTAAGGTAATTACAGAGGGCCTCAAGGTGGCCTGCCTGCCTTGCCCCACCCAGCAGACGCCGCCGTGAGTCTGTGTATGGCTGGCTGCAGCCGTCATGACCCCGCTCTTGCCAGATGCTGTCACTGTAATTGTCAGCTCGCGTGACCCACGCCACCTCCCGCCTGTGAACGACCCGTGTCTTAACCCTCTCGCCAGGCCCTTACTGTGCACATGGCTGCACGTAGTGCACACGACATACAACTGTGTCGTGTAAATACTCCACACAAGCGGTACCTGACGTCACTTTGATAATATCTCATATTTGAAATACAGGAAAAAAGTACACGTATTTCTTTCACTCGGAATTGAGTTCATGGTGAAGGTTCTTTCAGCAGGTGAAATGACAGTGTCCCTCGATATGAAGGTACGATAATAACTTCCTTTTTTCTTCAGTGGGTCAGATAATAAAGGTCTTATGGCAGCCGACAAACGTCTGTACTCCCTTTTCTGCGGTTCATATTATAATGAACCAGGTTTATTTCGAACCACAGCAGCTTCAGAACAAGCCAAACAAGAATGTGATCAGGATATTGTGAAGGTGAATATCCTTTCACGCGCAGCAAAAAAAACATGATCTCGCAAAGGTAAAGCCGAGGTGATGACGCCTCTGAAGACTCTACCTACCTAACGTATACCTCACCGGAGGTCGTCTTCGGGGCACCGTCTCTGACTCGAACACAACTTGGTTTCGACCCAAGTGACTCGTCTGTCTCACTGGCCATTACGCTTCCTTCGTCTCATTAGATATTGTACTCCACAAGTTCTCACATACGCTTCTGTTGTGATGATATTTTCATGACATGTCAGCGAATGAATAAGTTCTTTCCGTCGGGGCGTTTTAATGGATACCGCAGGAGTACTTGACCACGAGCCCTCCAGGACGCCAGTCCTCATGAGTCCTTCGTCAGTAGCCAAGGGTTAATAAGACAACCCAACAACGCACCATCATCACGCACGTACAACCACCACTAACTTTACGATATGGATCCGACAGCTCCCTCCAAGTGTTCTAGTTGGGAACCTCGTAAACTGTTTCCTTGTAGGAATGGATTTCATGATCACACACACACACACACACACACACACACACACACACACACACACACACACACACACACACACATTGAGCAACAGACGTGATAATCAGCGTTGTAGGTCACAGACCGAGAACCAGCTTCGGTACGGAGGTACTGGGTGGTCTGTTATGATGACCTCAATGAGTGAGGGGGTGGGAGGGGACACACACACACACACACACACACACACACACACACACACACACACACACACACACATACCACACCACACACACACACACACACACACACACACACACACACACAGGTTGTTTACAACCTACATAAGGCCAAAACTACAATACACTTCTCAAGTTTGGTCGCCGCACCTAAAGAAGCACAGATGTACCAGAGAAGGTACAAAGGAGAGCGACAGAGATGGTACCAGAATCAAGAGCGTTGAGTGACAAAGAAAGACTAGAAGCCTTAAATCTGCCTACCTCAGAAGAGAGAAGAGTGAAGGGTGACCTGATCACAACCTTCAAGTTCTTAAAATAGATTGAAGTAAACAGTGAACACTATTTCGAGCGACGTGGGGAGAGAATAACCTGAGGATTTAAAGATGAACTTACGCAAGACACTTGTTAATAAAGATGTGAATAAGCACTTTTATATGAGTGGTGGATGAATGAAGTAAAATTAATGAAGTCATGGTTAATGTTGAGAGCAAATAAAAATGTAAGAAGTTATATGAGGGCAGAGAATGTTCAAGAGATGGGGCCACACGAGTGTATAATTCCCTTCCCGCACCGTATTAAATTTACAAATGGGTAATTACGAGAGAGAGAGAGAGAGAGAGAGAGAGAGAGAGAGAGAGAGAGAGAGAGAGAGAGAGAGAGAGAGAGAGAGAGAGAGAGAGAGAGAGAGAGAGAGACATATACCCTATTTCTAATGCCTATATGTATGGATATCTTTAAGTTCATGTGGCCTCATCTCCAACTCCTGGTATTGTTATCGTGTTACACTTCCGTGGCCTCATCGTTCAAGCATGGTTTACTACCGTGCAATTTTTTGTTCAACCTTCTGTATATACCGTCCACATCTGCCACAACCTAATTCAGTTTAGTCAATTCCCCCACCACTCTTATACGGTATAACTACTTCTTTACATCTTACTTAACAAGTTTCTGGTTTAAAAACTTATAAAGTGTGATCACATCACCCCTCACTCTTCTCTCCGCCATGGTGGGCTGACTTATAAATTCTAGCCTTTTCCTGAAACTTAATTCTAGTACTATCTGTGTTGTCCTCCTCGGGACCTTCAATATTATCTCTCTGTACCTCTATAGGCGCGGTGACCAAACCTGAGAACCATAATCTTGTTTTGGCCTCATGTAGGAGAACAGCCTGCTAGATATTGCATTATCCAGAATATGAATTAAATCTTGAGCAAGAAGTAGAAAAAAATGTATGGTTTGGTTTGCTGAGGAAAAGTATGCTTTTAAGTATTATATTCAAGACTGTAACATACTATCTAGGTTTAGAGTGAGGAATGATATGGTCAATAACGCTGTCAGGTTCTTTATAAAAGCATCAGTGATGTTGAAGTCCTGAGATAATGTGTATCTTTAATTAATGCCTACAAGTGTGTCGCCAACTACAGCTGGTTCTTCTGGGATGCAGGCAGAGTGGATGGAGTCCCAGTTTCTCTTCATAATAAACTTTTGTAATCTGAATATTTTTTACTTGAAAGCTATTCTAATATTTGCCAGCAGACAGTTTGTCTCCTTCAATATTCTCTAAATGTGGGACTCTGGGAACTGGTTAGAAAAGATGTCAAGTCTTACGTCCCTCTGATACACAGAATCTTATTTCCTGCTTATGTAATATTCATACTGAGGTCATCGTTCGCCTCGTCCCATCCTCATCACTGTACATTTGGTTGAGCTGAATTTCATGTCTCAGACTAACGCTGGAATCGTTCTGCGTTCCCTTGTGAGTTGATGCAATCCACCTCACTTCTCAACTTCCCTTACGACTTGTGCATCATCCGCAAACGTTCCCGTGCAGGAGTCTTTACCTTCTAGCGAGTCCTTCAACACAGATCTACGCGAGTAACGTTCAAGAACAGAGCCACACAGCATTCCGCTGGTGATCTCAACCCATTTCGAGATTTTGAGTGTGTATATACACACAGGTCCACATGAGAAGGATGGGTAACAGAAGAGCTGGTGGTCCATAAAGAAGTTATTTGAAAACGAAAGTAAAATACATACTGTGGAAAAACCTGGATAGCAGGCACCTCTTCCCCACCCACCTCTCCCTCCGGCTCAACTGCCGGAATGGTGTGAAAATAATATATCATACGGTACTGCAGTAAACTAATGGCATGGAAATTGCATAGGAAAATTTGTACTGTAGAAAGTCCCCTATCAGCTTATGGACATCTGCTCTGCAGCTGACTTCTGAATAAAAACGATGATTGATCAATAAGAATACAAAATCTCTACTGATAAGAGATGTTAGTGAAGTCTTCGACTCGCCTCGATTTAAAGGTATTTACAGTCGTTGCATTAAGCACTTGAGAAGGTTGTTTATTTAAATGTTCCACCACTCTGTATGTGGAAATACTCTTGCCCACATTGTTATTACATCATCTTCCTTCCATCTTCATAACATTATTTCTGGTCACCGAATCCGTTTCTAAGGTGAAGAAACTTTCGCATGTTTTCGATATGATTTAGGATCTTGAACACTTATCAGGTCATCTCAGAGTACGCTGTTTTCTGGTGAGAATATCATCAGGTCTTCGAGTATTTACTCATTAATAAGGCTTATCCTCAGGTAGAAGGATGATTTTCGCTGCTCCTCTCTGAATGTGCTCAAGTTTCTCTGAGTGTGACCAAGTCTGGTGACCAAAGACTTTAGATGGGGTCTCACCTGGCCACAGCAGGGGTGACTATCGTATCCTTTGTTATGTGGTAGAAATTACTAGTCCCGAGACCCTAACATGCTACTGGCTTCATTATATGTAACTATGCATTGTTTGCCATATTTGAGGTCATTAGTACAAGGTCTTTTTCTTTCTTAACTTCGTGAGGAGGTTTACCAAGCATTCTGATATACATCTGAGACACTGAAGTGCATAGCTCTGCATGTGGCTATATTGAAATACACCGGCCATGTCTCTGTCCATTTTAACAGTTTATCTCAATCCCTCTGAAATCTTCAGACAGCCTTCCTTTGAGTTGGCTGTGTGTGTGTGTGTGTGTGTGTGTGTGTGTGTGGACACAAGGTGTCATTCGCTCTATTCATTCACTTTACAACACACATATGATCAACACTCCTGGGAGGGTGTGAGTAATACGACAGGTCAGTTCAAGTGAGACACATTAATCGATTCCAGTGAAACTCTTGGATCTGCTTGATAATGAACTGGTCACGAACCCTTACAGTAATATCCTCACTAAAACCCGAATCATCAAAAACCAAAAAATAATAATTTCCCGAGACATTCACCTGAGAATGTGAAAGAAAATAGAAAAAAAAGATAAAATGCCCAACCGCTCATTCTCCGTTTTCTTTTTATGACTCTAGGGAACACGAAAGTATTCGTGTCTATAAGAAATAAAAAAAATAAAATCCCTTTTTTCTGCGATACGGTAATTTCTCGACTTTAATTGCTTTCCTACACGCCAGAAATCTGCTGTCTAATGCAATGTAATTAAATTTCACCTCTCCATACACGAGTGACCACCTGCCTTGCCAACCGTGAACACCTGACCTGGAGACACCGTGTGTGTGTGTGTGTGTGTGTTACGGGGACAGAGTTTTACGCTTGTCTTGCCCTGTTTCTTTACTTTGTATATGCTTATGTAATGTCTTTTCTCCGATGTATGTATGCACACACACACACACACACACACACACCAGCCTAAGCTAGGTACCCTGTGTGTGTGTGTGTGTGTGTGTGTGTGTGTGTGTGTGTGTGTGTGTGTGTGTGTGTGTGTGTGTGTGCGTGAGTGTGATTACCTATCTTTACAGTGTGAGGAGGGAGTTTTTACACTCGTGGGAACACATTTACTGAATTTCCTCAACTATCATACAACGTTTTCAGTTCAGTATGCTGTTCACATTCTTAAATCCATCGGTAACTTTGTTCCATACTTCCACCACTCGTTCTAGAAAAGCATCTTCCTACATCCCTCTTCAGTTCCACGTTATGACCTCTGCTTCTAAGACCTGTTCACTGTGGAGTAATCAAACTCATTCAGGAGGTTCACCCTTGATCCTCCTTCTTCAATAATGGACATATCAATGGCTTCGTAACCTCACACTGTATCTCAAATCCCTTAATTTGGGTGTCATATTTGCTACGCTCCTCTGGACCTTCTTCATTGGTTCTCTAAGTTATTTCAAGAGAGGTGGGCAAACTTGAGAAGCATCTTCTAGTTTGATCCTGATGAATGAAGTAAAGAGTTTGCTAAGTGTTTTCTCATCCAGGAACTTACCTCGTGGATACCTGGCAGAGTCTTCGGGGGTTTTCACCCCCGTAGCTCGGGCTGGGCCCAAGCTGGTCTGGTACACTTTATCGGTACTTGTCCAATGCACTCTTGAACTTCACTGTGCATCGTATGCTGTTCCTGATGGTAGATGGCAAGGTGTTGAAGAGTCTTGGGTCCCGGATGTTTGTGTTCTTTCTTTTTTTGTCCTCTCGCACATTTGGTTTTCCGAGGTCGTACTTTACGAAGTCTTCCATGACTGTCGAGCCAGCAGGATGTTATTTCCGAACGTAAGTTGAAAACCAAAACATCTTGGATTTTTCAGGAATATATGACGGTAGACCTCTCCTGTCTACGCTTCATGGAGTAAAGAGCCTCGGTGATTTCAGTGGCTCCCAGCAATTCAGTTCCTTCACCAAAAAGAACTCTGACCACTTTCTAAACCCGTAATTTCGCCCGCCACGTAACAATATTCAATTCGTAAAAGATTTAACGATTTGAGTAATATCATCATTGGTATTCTTTGACTGCAGCTCTAATATTTGCCAGCAGACAGCTCGTCTTCTCTACTCTTTTTCGTCTGGGAGGTCGGGCCTTTGGCGACAGGGTCAACTCCTAAGCCCCTTATACACACACACACACACACACACACACACACACACACACACACACACACACACACACACACACACACACACACACACACACACACACATATTTCTGCGTCATATTTCTTGCTGGATACTATTTGTATCGAGGCCTTCACTCTGGTTGAATTTTCATCATCCATGTATCAGACCATCTTCAGAGTTTGGCTAGGTCTCCTCACTCTTTATTTCACTCAGGACGTTGGCATCATCGGCAAACATATTCAGGTGGGAGTCCAGTCTATCTGGCAAGTCATCTATATAGATGAAGAAGAGCAATGGTCTCAGGATTACACCCAGTGGCACGCTACAGATGACCCCATTCCTTTTTCATGAGGGATCCTTTGACATGGTTCCTTTCTTTCCATCATACCAACTTTGAAGTCTATCTACATCCTCATGTAAGTGATACCAGGTAAGTACCTGCAATCCTCCTCACTGCTTACCCTCCTCAGGTCCTTGGCGTGACAGCCATCTACCACTACTTAAAGAAACTTCAAGTTATGCCTTATTAAGAGGATCAGTTCGTTCCCTTTAATATGTTCCATGTTCCTTATTGTTGTCATGTAATCATCTGGGTAAATTTGGTCTGACCTTAGCACCTTCGAATGATCTGTCTCCGCCACTCCTACAATATCCGGGTCGCTTTCTCTGATTCAGTCCATTAATTCCAGTTACTCTCCATTCACCACTGGTCCGTCTGCATCTGTGTACTGAACCTTTCGTCGATGCCATTTTCTAATGAGTAGTTCCGGTTTGTTCCCTGAGCTTGAAAAGGGAAAGTTGTTCCTCCCTGTGGATCGATCTGACTCCTCTTGTTTTCTGCTTTTGTTCTCTCTCTCTCTCTCTCTCTCTCTCTCTCTCTCTCTCTCTCTCTCTCTCTCTCTCTCTCTCTCTCTCTCTCTCTCTCTCTCTCTCTCTCTCTCTCTCCCCTCGTGGTTTAACACTCTGACAATCACTCCTTTGAACTTCTCTTGTTCTTACCCGTGTCCCTCTGTCTACCTCAGCACCTCTTGACTATCAGCAACGCCACGTCAACTTTCGTCCTCACTGGCCTTCCGCTAGTACCATGCTCCTGCTTCCCACGTTCTCCTGACTTGTATAACATCTTGTGTGGTTTCCCTTTTCTCCTCTGTTTCCAAAGTTAATCCTCCGCAAGTACAAAGCTCGTCCTCAACTTGCACCTTTCATTTACCCTCTCCAGAACTGTGTTCATTTACGTAGCTGTCCACCTGCCTCTTATCTCCTGCACGGGTGGTATGTGTGTCCTGGTGAATCCCTGGTGTGGTCTTCTACCCCCCACAGCCCGGACTGGGACTCATGGTCAGTAACGCTAGTAACCTCTTTCGTCTTCTATCCGCAACATCGTACGTTACCTCAGCTTCCCTGTCTGTGACTGTGTACACTGCCTCATCATGAGCTCCCGTCAGTAGTTCGTTTAACTTCCCCGCTTCAGAGACCCTGGACTCCACATCTTCTTCACTTTCCGGTACGTCAGCTTTATGGTCACCTTCAGCCCCAGAATCAACCCCTAGATCTTGCCTCTCCTTCCCTCTACATGGTCTACCAATGATGAGGGCGTCCCTCTACATGGTCTACCTTATGTGTACCAATGATGAGGGCGTCCAATGTCTTTATTTTAGTGTCACGTTCACCTCACTGATAAACGTAGTTCATCCATCTTTTAGAGTTTTCTGGTATTTTTCATGTTATCCAACAATGTCTTCTAATTTCTTCAACGTGTCATCAAGTTGATATATTCAACTCATCAGCTTACTGTCATGAGCCACACTGTGGGTACTGCCATCTGACATCTCTATACTCTTCCCTTGATAAAATCTTCAAAATCTTTGTCTTTATTCACAGACTCAGTTCCCTTTTTTTTCCTTCCTGACTTGCCTGCTGCTGTCGTGTTGGCTATGCGTCCTGGGATAAATCAGGGGCAGCGGAGACCAGGGGATCTGATGACAGGGTTAGAATAGCTTAGTCAGAATGGTTGGTCGAATTCTTCCTGCCTTGGCTTATGCACTTCTCTTTGCCAGGTTTGTACAATGCGAAAATCTTACTTAGTTCCCCATTTTCTGAGAAAAACACTTAGTTATGTAATTGGCTCAAACCAGATGCTATCTGAAAGAAAAAAAAACTAGGTTAACCGGTAGACACATCAGCTGGCAGAGTTGCCAATTAGTAATGATTACTTTCCTTTCATGCACTGTTGCACTCCTCCACAGTATTTCTTTTAAGAACTTTACAGCTGTATGTGTGTGTGTGTGTGTGTGTGTGTGTGTGTGTGTGTGTGTGTGTGTGTGTGTGTGTGTATGTGTGTGTGTGTGTGTGTGTGTGTGTGTGTGTGTGTGTGTGTGTGTGTGTGTGTGTGTGTGTGTGTGTGTGTGTGTGTGTGTGTGTGTGTGTGTGTGTGTGTGTGTGTGTGTGTGTGTGTGTGTGTGTATGTGTGTGTATGTGTGTGTGTGTGTGTGTGTGTGTGTGTGTGTGTGTGTGTGTGTGTGTGTGTGTGTGATTACTATTTGTGTGTAACAGGGAGACAGGTTTACACTCGTGTTGTCTCGTCTCTTAACTTTGTATATACCTAACCTGCTTTTACTCCAGGCTTGAGCCTCATACCCATTTATCGACCAGCCCCGATGGGAGGATAAACACCTAGGTAAAGTGTAGGCCGACTGCCTCGCCCAGGATTCGAACCCATGCGGACTTAATATCAACTAATGGTCAGAGAAATGTTACACTTGCGTTGCCTCATCTCTTAACCTTGTACATATGCACCATGTCCTACTTCTGTGTGTGTGTGTGTGTGTGTGTGTGTGTGTGTGTGTGTGTGTGTGTGTGTGTGTGTGTGTGTGTGTGTGTGTGATTCCTATTTATTTTGGTATTATCAGCTGAGATGGCACAGACAAGTGAATGCCCTAATCAAGGCCATCTGTTAACGCTATATATATATATATATATATATATATATATATATATATATATATATATATATATATATATATATATATATATATATATGGTTGTTTAATTTCTTTATGGATGGGGTTGTTAGGGAGGTGAATGCAAGAGTTTTGGAAAGAGGGGCAAGTATGAAGTCTGTTGGGGATGAGAGAGCTTGGGAAGTGAGTCAGTTGTTGTTCGCTGATGATACAGCGCTGGTGGCTGATTCATGTGAGAAACTGCAGAAGCTGGTGACTGAGTTTGGTAAAGTGTGTGAAAGAAGAAAGTTAAGAGTAAATGTGAATAAGAGCAAGGTTATTAGGTACAGTAGGGTTGAGGGTCAATTCAATTGGGAGGTGAGTTTGAATGGAGAAAAACTGGAGGAAGTGAAGTGTTTTAGATATCTGGGAGTGGATCTGGCAGCGGATGGAACCATGGAAGCGGAAGTGGATCATAGGGTGGGGGAGGGGGCGAGAATTCTGGGAGCCTTGAAGAATGTGTGGAAGTCGAGAACATTATCTCGGAAAGCAAAAATGGGTATGTTTGAAGGAATAGTGGTTCCAACAATGTTGTATGGTTGCGAGGCGTGGACTATGGATAGAGTTGTGCGCAGGAGGATGGATGTGCTGGAAATAAGATGTTTGAGGACAATGTGTGGTGTGAGGTGGTTTGATCGAGTGAGTAACGTAAGGGTAAGAGAGATGTGTGGAAATAAAAAGAGCGTGGTTGAGAGAGCAGAAGAGGGTGTTTTGAAATGGTTTGGTCACATGGAGAGAATGAGTGAGGAAAGATTGACCAAGAGGATATATGTGTCGGAGGTGGAGGGAACGAGGAGAAGAGGGAGACCAAATTGGAGGTGGAAAGATGGAGTGAAAAAGATTTTGTGTGATCGGGGCCTGAACATGCAGGAGGGTGAAAGGAGGGCAAGGAATAGAGTGAAATGGAGCGATGTGGTATACCGGGGTTGACGTGCTGTCAGTGGATTGAATCAAGGCATGTGAAGCGTTTGGGGTAAACCATGGAAAGCTGTGTAGGTATGTATATTTGCGTGTGTGGACGTATGTATATACATGTGTATGGGGGGGGTTGGGCCATTTCTTTCGTCTGTTTCCTTGCGCTACCTCGCAAACGCGGGAGACAGCGACAAAGTATAATAAAATAAAAAATATATATATATACCCTTGCCTAAGCCAGGTACCCATTTTATCGACCAACCCTAAGGGGAGAATGAAAAGCTGCGTAGACTGTGAACCGACTGCCAAAACCAGGATTCGAACCTATGTGCTCGATTCTGGACGGACAGTAAATGCTTCAAGGTCTGCAACGCTAACCGCTACACCGCGGGAGTGAAAGCTTTACACTGGAATCCCCCCTCCCTGTCTTATTCTTGTATGTGTGTCTCACGTCTTTACTCCTTCGCACACACACACACACACACACACACACACACACAAACCAGTGTGTGTGTGTGTGTGTGTGTGTGTGTGTGTGTGTGTGTGTGTGTGTGTGTGTGGCCTAGCGGACCACACATGCCGGCCTGCAGCATGGCAGGAGCTGTGCAGTGCACATGGCGATGACCTGGTGAGTTAGAGAGTGCCAGTGTGTGGTCTGCTGGTGGCCGCACCCCCCCATGTTACGCCGCCCATTTGCAACAACATCAGGCGAGCAAGCCTGTGCCTCAGAGTGGAACACATCAGCTGTATAACCACAATATAACTCAAGTCTGTGTACACTTACTAGGTATTTCCGTGGACGCATATCTCCTGCCTCAGTGCAAGATAGACGTTATATTCAGACGATGGCGATCGACAAAAGTCGTCTTAGTGACGTAAATCAAGGCTTAATGGAGCTAAGGTAAGAGAAAAATGTAGTGAGCTGTAGGCAGGAGCCACCATGAATAAGGCCAGTTAAGTGGTGGAGACTGCACTAATGGAGGGCGTAGGGCCACACCTCACAGCATGCTGAGAGGACAAAAGATCATCGTAAGAACTAATAGATGATATCAGTGATCCGCGTCTGCCAGTATTGAAGCAACGCAAAGTATCATTTATTGATGTAAAGTTTTCTCGTATTAGAGTTGGCTTACGATGAACTCCACTGCAAGAAAACCTCTCTACATATACTTTTTCCTCCACAGGTTAGACGATGTTACAAAGTATTTTCTGAAAGCCATTTTGAAAACGAATACTAAATAAAAGATTGAGGTTAGCTATGTTGAAACATCCGGGATGTGGTCCCGCTCCATCCTTCCCCAGCAAGATATTGGTGATTTAGACGTAATCCTTCCGTGTTTCCTGACACCGACCCACAGCTGAGGTTCACAGAACACACCAAGTGCGACCAGGTTTGCCCTCTGAGGCAAGCATCACGGAAGGCGAGGCACCATGGGGCTAGCGAGATAATGTGTGAACTGGGCCTTACCTCACAACTTGATGGACACAACTCCCACCATCACCGATGTTAAAACATAAGATACTGGACTCCGCAAAAGGCCTGCTGGTCCATACTAGGCGGGTCCCCTATAACCACCCCACCCACGGAGCTCACATACCTACCCAACCTATTCTTAAAACAATTCAAGGTTCCAGCCCCAACCACCACATCTGGCAAGCTATTCCAGAGATCAACCACCCTATTGCTAAACCAGTGATTCCTCCACATACAATCTGTACCAAAATTTAAATATTATTTTCTTCTGTTTCCATGTCTTCATACAGTGGTCATAGTTGCTAATAACATGAATGATAACTCACAGGTATTTATATCTAAACCATGGTTGTTGGCAACTCAAACCTGTTAGCATTCACAGTTGTTAAAGTTACTGCTCTGGGGTAATTCACAAGTGCTGGCGTCTCAGCTCATGGTTATCAGGTGACCTGGTGTAGTCACCGGAGGCCTTTTACCTCCACCATGTCGTCTTGGGTTATGGAGATCGTCACTTATATAATGATGTGCGACGTTATTGCTATAAGTCGACAGATTTTGGGGAATGCTTTGCTTCTAACTCCGTGCAACGGGGCTATGTGAGTCAGTTTCAATTTTCTCGGGAATGATGCCAGACTCTAGATATTTTCTAGAGAAGATATTGAGTGCTCGTGTTGGTGGTGTGTTGCATTTCCCTATGAACACTGAGTTCCAAGAGTCCGGGCCTGAGGCAGAGTGCAAGGGCGAGCTCTCAATGGCCCTCCCGAAATCCTATGGTGGTGAGGTGGTGATACTTGCCTTTCAGTGTAACACAGGGGTGTATTACCATGTAGGGAGAAGTCTTCTGGGTTGTTGAATTTCTAATATTTTGCTCTCGACTCAGTGAATACCGATCCATACCGTTTTTTAGTCTCACTCACCAGCAAGACTACCTTCTGCTGTTATCATGAGACCGATGGTCCTAGATGTGCGTTTCGCATACGAGTATAAAGTATTTCGGGTTGTTTTCATGTTTCATATTGGCTCTTGCCGCTTCATCCTTTTCCTGTGTTTCGTGTGACATTTTGAGATCTACGTCTGATAGTTCATGGGACAAGTCTTCTTCCCTCTGCTGGTGAACTGCGGCTTTTTCAGAACAACTGCAATCCCATTTCGTCTGCTCTGCAGTGCATGTCTTCCTCGTTCTACCCTAGACCTTTTGTGCCTTCCTTACGCAGGTATATGTCTGCTTTGTGGCTGGAGTACCACAGAGTACCACACTGGTCATGTCTTCAATAAACTCTTCTGCTTTGGTACTCAGCAGGTCCTCCCTCCCTAGTGTCGTCAGTTACATCATTTGTCACATCCTAACATTTCACCAGTTTATTATCAAAAGTGAAATTGCTTAATGTACCTGCATGGTTACGCATGTTTTACCCAGGCGAGTCAGCAACCAAACTTGTTTTTACGTTGATAAGTTTGTGGTTCGTAAACAGGGTGTTTGATACGTTGACGCCTCTTATTTGGTCCACATTATTTGTAAAGTTGAAGTCCAGAGTGTTACTCCCTCTGGGTGATTTTGTTATCTGCTGAATGAGGGAGAAATTGTCACACAGCCTGAGCACCTGTTTTGCAGCTGATCGCCCGAACTGCCTCCACTGTCGGGAGTTTCAGCTGTATCGTTGTTTCCTGCGTGTCTCGGAGATGAGCATCTTCGAGACGGTTTCCGATGAGGTCAAGACAAGATTCTGTGTTTCTTAGTCCGTAAATTTTTATGGCTTTGCGTCTGGTGGTCAGGTGATTTATACAGAGACCAGGCTTTGGTTTTCGTCCTTGTGACAACGAGTGTTTTTACCGCATCATTTGAGGCACTCAGGAGCTCAGTGTTATATGAATATCTATTACATACAGTCTAACTCCTCCAACTGATCTTGTCATGTCGCATCTGTGCAGGTTATGATCTGGGATCCAGACCTCACTATTCGTATGGTCTTCAGTATGTGCTTCTGCTGTCGCATCTGTGCAGGTTATGATCTGGGATCCAGACCTCAGTATTCGTATGGTCTTCA
The DNA here is from genome assembly GCF_036320965.1 of Panulirus ornatus. Lineage (NCBI taxonomy): Eukaryota > Metazoa > Arthropoda > Malacostraca > Decapoda > Palinuridae > Panulirus > Panulirus ornatus. Next base: position 16,511,374 of record NC_092265.1, on the reverse strand, counting down.
GTATGTGCTTCTGTGAAGGCCACGAATATACCTGCACTGTGCCACTCATAAATGGGGATCGTATTTGATCCGTATGATTTGAGCTCGTGTACGTTGGCATATATAAATGACGTTACATGACTCGCTACTCTGTTGTCCTGGAGGGTTGACATGTTCTGCTCGGTTGAGCTTGGCAGAGTGCTTTCTGTTCCTTTAACATTTCTTTCGAGGGAGACCAGAGTCAGTCTTTCCTCTGGCTGTTCTCCCCTAAGTCTAAATTTGTGTATTGTGGTCGGTACGAGGGATCTGCCTCACTGTCCATGATGTGCGGTGGTTCTCGCAGTAGTTGTTCAGGCAGTGCCTAAAGTCTCATGATTTGTACAATTTTGGGTGGTTGAACTCTTCCCCATAGCGGCACTGACCTTTCTTAAGCCAGTCTAGACACTTTTGGGGGTTTGAATATACGTTTTCCTCAGTATGATAAGTTAGTCTTTCTGTACAAGCAACTTCCCTTCCAACAGTAACCAGAGACTCGGTAAATCCCGTGAGTTTCTTGGTTCAGTGCAACGCCTTCGTGTCCGTGAACAGACCTGAGCGAGTTTCTCTGGCCTCCACTCTCTCCCTCTCCTTCCATGCCTTGAGTCAGTGGCATTCATTGCACTCATGTCTGTGCTTAGGGATTTCTGAGGTTCATTCCCCCTTCTCTCTCTCTCTCTCTCTCTCTCTCTCTCTCTCTCTCTCTCTCTCTCTCTCTCTCTCTCTCTCTCACTTCTTTTTTTTCTTTTTCTTCTTCTTCTTCTTCTTCTTCTTCTTCTTCTTCTTCTTCTTCTTCTTCTTCTTCTTCCTCTATATATCTATTGCCTCCTTCCCCGCTGATGACAATGCATGACGCCTGAAGACCTTCACTTTCATTTATTGTCAGTTTCCACAATAGAGTCTCCCTCCCTTCCCATGATCGTTTGACTGTTGCTGTGGTGTATGTTCGCGCAATGGAAACTAGAGGCCACTTTACAAAAGCGAGCAAGATTTGTCTTGCTGAACATTCACGATGGTCTTGAATATAAATCAATCTTCAGTCATCCTCCAAGATATATACCTGGCTCCCCCTCCCCTCTTTAGATATGGATAATATGCACAAGTTTCTCCTTTGCAGTTAACTCATTTTCTGTAACAGTTTTAACCACTTTATCTCCTCCATCCATTACCTTGTCTTTAGTGTGTCAAATAATCTGTTTTCTCCCACGTCCTCTTCCCATCTAACCTCACTTTTTCTTCCTGAGGGGCAGTAACTCCTATAGTATAAGGTTCGTTGTCTCTGAGAAATGACACTATTTACAAAATGACGTCGTTTAAGAAATTCAAGAGCGAGTTGTTATCATAATCTCCGAGAGTTCTTGGAACTGCCGTGTCTACAACCCAGACATATGTAGATCATCGCTGAAGTAGAAGCGACCCAACACGACCACATCGTAGCACGCACACAGACAAGCGATAACAAGACACAGATCATCAAAGGAAAGACAGAGAAGACCCAGAAAAAAACGCTACGAGCAAAAAAGAAATTGCTTTCTTGTATTCGGGAAAGAACATTTCGTACTTCTAAACTGATCTAAAAGACCTCATTAAGCCTTAAAACTAAGGATGCAGGTAACTGGCTTAGAGCAGGCCAGATGTAGCGCGTCAGACAGACGATGTTAGATAAAAGGTGTTAGATTACGGTGTGAGATATGGCATCTTATCAGCCACTCAGCACCAGGTACATGAACCACTGGGAGGACCAAGACGTGTGTCCCACTTACGACTCATGCTGTGTCGTAGAATCAATACATTACAGTTCCAGGCACATGTTGAGTCCTCCTCCTCCTCATGACTGACGCTGAACGCATTCCTCACATTATATCTGCAGACATGCAAGACCTGAAGATGCAGAGAACAAAGTTCTCTCTATAACAACACCCCTCCCAAGATGGTCGTGACTTCTGCACTGCTTAACTGTAGCCAACGTAGAAGACAACAGTGAATCATAATACATCCCTGTATATAATTTGTGAACAACTAGAATAAACAGGTTATGTGACATGAGAATTTCACATAAAGTTTCATTTATGTTAAATAAAAGCTGACAAGATCGTTAACAGATGACGTGGAATTATTAGCAGTCACAGTGTATAATCAACATTTCTCGTTTTCGTCATTATATATATATATATATATATATATATATATATATATATATATATATATATATATATATATATATATATATATAAATATATATATATATATATATATATATATATATATATATATATATATATATATATATATATATATATATATATATATATATATATATATATATATATATATATATATGCACCAATAATCACCCATCTCTCTCCATCAACTTTCAGTTTTACCCATATCAATCAAGAATTTACTTTCTTACATTCTATCACATACTCCCATAACTCCTGTTTCAGGAGTACTGCTACTCCTTCCCTTGCTCTTGTCCTCTCACTAACCCCTGACTTTACTCCCAAGACATTCCCAAACCACTCTTCCCCTTTACCCTTGAGCTTCGTTTCACTCAGAGCCAAAACATCCAGGTTCCTTTCCTCAAACATACTACTTATCTCTCCTTTTTTCACATCTTGGTTACATCCACACACATTTAGACACCCCAGTCTGAGCCTTCGAGGAGGATGAGCACTCCCCGCGTGACTCCTTCTGTTTCCCATTTTAGAAAGTTAAAAAATACAAGGAGGGGAGGATTTCTGGCCCCCCGCTCCCGTCCCCTCTAGTCGCCTTCTACGACACGCGAGGAATGCGTGGGAAGTATTCTTTCTCCACGTATCCCCAGGGATAATATATATATATATATATATATATATATATATATATATATATATATATATATATATATATATATATATATATATATATACATACACATACATACGCACATATATACACACACACACATATACATATATATACATATATATGAAAAATGTAAGAAACAATTTAGAAAACTGAAACTTCTAGCTTGAAATGAAATGAAAAAATGAATCACATAATGGTTCAACCTCTGGCTATGGAAAAGGGCATGAGAAGAAAGATCATGAGAGGCAAGTGATTTGGGAGCAGCTGAATGAGTGTGTTAGTGGTTTTGATGCACGAGATCGGGTTATAGTGATGGGTGATTTGAATGCAAAGGTGAGTAATGTGGCAGTTGAGGGAATAATTGGTATACATGGGGTGTTCAGTGTTGTAAATGGAAATGGTGGAAGAGCTTGTAGATTTATGTGCTGAAAAAGGACTGGTGATTGGGAATACCTGGTTTAAAAAGCGAGATATACATAAGTATACGTATGTAAGTAGGAGAGATGGCCAGAGAGCGTTATTGGATTACGTGTTAATTGACAGGCGCGCGAAAGAGAGACTTTTGGATGCTAATGTGCTGAGAGGTGCAACTGGAGGGATGTCTGATCATTATCTTGTGGAGGCTAAGGTGAAGATTTGTATGGGTTTTCAGAAAAGAAGAGTGAATGTTGGGGTGAAGAAGGTGGTGAGAGTAAGTGAGCTTGGGAAGGAGACTTGTGTGAGGAAGTACCAGGAGAGACTGAGTACAGAATGGAAAAAGGTGAGAACAATGGAAGTAAGGGGAGTGGGGGAGGAATGGGATGTATTTAGGGAATCAGTGATGGATTGCGCAAAAGATGCTTGTGGCATGAGAAGAGTGGGAGGTGAGTTGATTAGAAAGGGTAGTGAGTGGTGGGATGAAGAAGTAAGATTATTAGTGAAAGAGAAGAGAGAGGCATTTGGACGATTTTTGCAGGGAAAAAATGCAATTGAGTGGGAGATGTATAAAAGAAAGAGACAGGAGGTCAAGAGAAAGGTGCAAGAGGTGAAAAAGAGGGCAAATGAGAGTTGGGGTGAGAGAGTATCATTAAATTTTAGGGAGAATAAAAAGATGTTCTGGAAGGAGGTAAATAAAGTGCGTAAGACAAGGGAGCAAATGGGAACTTCAGTGAAGGGCGCAAATGGGGAGGTGATAACAAGTAGTGGTGATGTGAGAAGGAGATGGAGTGAGTATCTTGAAGGTTTGTTGAATGTGTTTGATGATAGAGTGGCAGATATAAGGTGTTTTGGTCGAGGTGGTGTGCAAAGTGAAAGGGTTAGGGAAAATAATTTGGTAAACAGAGAAGAGATAGTAAAAGCTTTGCGGAAGATGAAAGCCGGCAAGGCAGCAGGTTTGGATGGTATTGCAGTGGAATTTATTAAAAAAGGGGGTGACTGTATTATTGACTGGTTGGTAAGGTTGCGTGCATAGTGCCATTGTACAAAGGCAAAGGGGATAAGAGTGAGTGCTCAAATTACAGAGGTATAAGTTTGTTGAGTATTCCTGGGAAATTATATGGGAGGGTATTGATTGAGAGGGTGAAGGCATGTACAGAGCATCAGATTGGGGAAGAGCAGTGTGGTTTCAGAAGTGGTAGAGGATGTGTGGATCAGGTGTTTGCTTTGAAGAATGTATGTGAGAAATACTTAGAAAAGCAAATGGATTTGTATGTAGCATTTATGGATCTGGAGAAGGCATATGATAGAGTTGATAGAGATGCTCTGTGGAAGGTATTAAGAATATATGGTGTGGGAGGCAAGTTGTTAGAAGCAGTGAAAAGTTTTTATCGAGGATGTAAGGCATGTGTACGTGTAGGAAGAGAGGAAAGTGATTGGTTCTCAGTGAATGTAGGTTTGCGGCAGGGGTGTGTGATGTCTCCATGGTTGTTTAATTTGTTTATGGATGGGGTTGTTAGGGAGGTAAATGCAAGAGTTTTGGAAAGAGGGGCAAGTATGAAGTCTGTTGGGAATGAGAGAGCTTGGGAAGTGAGTCAGTTGTTGTTCGCTGATGATACAGCGATGGTGGCTGATTCATGTGAGAAACTGCAGAAGCCGGTGACTGAGTTTGGTAAAGTATGTGAAAGAAGAAAGTTAAGAGTAAATGTGAATAAGAGCAAGGTTATTAGGTACAGTAGGGTTGAGGGTCAAGTCAATTGGGAGGTAAGTTTGAATGGAGAAAAACTGGAGGAAGTAAAGTGTTTTAGATATCTGGGAGTGGATCTGGCAGCGGATGGAACCATGGAAGCGGAAGTGGATCATAGGGTGGGGGAGGGGGCGAACATCCTGGGAGCCTTGAAGAATGTGTGGAAGTCGAGAACATTATCTCGGAAAGCAAATGGTTTGGGCACATGGAGAGAATGAGTGAGGAAAGATTGACCAAGAGGATATATGTGTCGGAGGTGGAAGAAACGAGGAGAAGTGGGAGACCAAATTGGAGGTGGAAAGATGGATTGAAAAAGATTTTGTGTGATCGGGGCCTGAACATGCAGGAGGGTGAAAGGAGGGCAAGGAATAGAATGAATTGGATCGATGTGGTATACCGAGGTTGACGTGCTGTCAGTGGATTGAATCAGGGTATGTGAAGCGTCTGGGGTAAACCATGGAAAGCTGTGTAGGTATGTATATTTGCGTGTGTGGACATATGTATATATACATGTGTATGGGGGTGGGTTGGGCCATTTCTTTTGTCTGTTTCCTTGCGCTACCTTGCAAACGCGGGAGACAGCGACAAAGCAAAAAAAAAAAAAAAAAAATATATATATATATATATATATATATATATATATATATATATATATATATATTTATATATATATATATATATATATATATATATATATATATATATATATATATATATATATATATATATATATATTATCCCTGGGGATAGGGGAGAAAGAATACTTCCCACGTATTCCCTGCGTGTCGTAGAAGGCGACTAAAAGGAGAGGGAGCGGGGGGCTGGAAATCCTCCCCTCTCAATTTTTTTAAATTTTCCAAACGAAGGAACAGAGAAGGGGGCCAGGTGAGGATATTCCCTCAGTGGCCCAGTTCTCTGTTCTTAACGCTACCTCGCTAACGCGGGAAATGGCGAATAGTTTGAAAAAAAAAAAAAAATATATATATATATATATATATATATATATATATATATATATATATATATATATATATATATCATATATTTAGTCGCTGTCTCCCGCGTTAGCGAGGTAGCGCAAGGAAACAGACGAAAGAATGGCCCAACCCACCCACATTCACATGTATATACATAAACTCCCACACACGCACATACACGTACCTATACATTTCAACGTATACATACATATACATACACAGCCATATACATATATACACATGTACACATCCACACTTGCTGCCTACATCCAATTCCGTCATGAATCACCCCCCCCACACATGAAATGGCACCCCCCCATCACTCCCCCCGCGCTTGCGCGAGGTAGCGCTAGGAAAAGACAAAAAAGGCCACATTCGTTCACAGTCAGTCTCTAGCTGTCATGTATAATGCACCGAAACCACAGCTCCCTTTCCACATCCAGGCCCTACAGAACTTTCCACGGTTTACCCCAAACGCTTTACATGCCCTGGTTCAATCCACTGACAGCACGTTGACCCCGGTATACCACACCGTTCCAATTCACTCTATTCCTTGCACGCCTTTCACCCTCCTGTATGTTCAGGCCTCGATCGCTCAAAATATTTTTTACTCCATCCTTCCACCTCCAATTTGGTCTCTCACTTCTCGTTCCCTTCACCTTTGACACGTATATCCTCTTTATCAATCTTTCCTCACTCATTCTCTTCATGTGACCAAACCATTTCAATACACCTTCTGCTTTCACCACCACACTCTTTTCATTACAACACATCTCTCTTACCCTTTCATTACCTACTCGATCAAACCACCTCACTCCACATATTGACCTCAAACATTTAATTTCCAACACATCCACCCTCCTCCGCACAACCCTATCTATAGCCTACGCCTCGCAACCATATAACATTGTTGGAACCACTATTCCTTGAAGCATAACTACTTTTGCTCTCAGCTTGGTCTCATCTCTGCCCTTTATACGTCCTTCTCTACCACATTATCAAACTGACGCATTATCTGGCTTACGTTTTCCACTTTGTGCATCATACAGATACACTGTTACAGGTAATCTGCCTGTATATACTTTTAGAAACTTTCGTCCCAGTAACTCTCTACTTTTAAGAACGTTCGTCCTAGTAACTCTCTATCTCCATGAGAATCTAAGTTCCCCCAATGTATCTCTTTATAATTGAAATACCTTTTTATCACTGTGCGATCTGTGAGAAGTGCGTGTTTATTTCTCCTCAGGCACCACCCTCGTGGTTCCTTCTCTTTCATCATCGTACATTAGCACTGCTTCGTTGAAGTCTTAGGAGGACCGTGTGTTATGAACCCCAGCATGAACTCCTTTTGTTACAGTTAACTGTTTTCATTAAGTACTGTCTGAAGCGGCCACCTTCCGGTGTTGCTTGAGACTTAAGAGTGTCTCATGTTGCGAAGATCAATCCTTTTCCTCCTTGGTCTTCACTTCCCCTACCTGATAACTAACTCCCTCTGAGCAGACCAAGTGAGATCTTATCTCTCTCGTAAGTTTCACCTCCGTCACCACAACAATATCAGGCGCAACTTCCTCAAGTATGATTCTTGAATTCCAATTCTCTATCCTCTACAACCAGTCTAACTGCACACACTGCTGTCAGTCCGACACCTCCATTACTTTACATTCCTGAGCTCTCAGCAGCACTAGCAGGGTTGTCCCATCCCCTCACCTCATTAACATCTCAAGGGTCTCTCTCTCTCTCTCTCTCTCTCTCTCTCTCTCTCTCTCTCTCTCTCTCTCTCTCTCTCTCTCTCTCTCTCTCACTGATCTACCACGTTTGATGAAACTCCCTCATTTCCTCCCTATCTAAAGTTCTAACCCTTCCTATGTACACTCTCCCAAAAAGTATCTTCAGGCCTGAGGGGAAGGGCGGCTGGTACTCTATTGAAAGAGTGTACATCCTGGATACATCGCCCCTAAATAAAGTGTGAGCATCACTCTTCGTGCAGCTTCTGTCCTGTTTATATTCACCAATTCCCCTCACTTCGTTCATGACAAAGATCTGCGCTTGGTATATCTATAGCTTCTGAGAGTCTTTTGATCACAATGCCTTCCTTATTCACCCTTATTCCATTTAAAGGTGATCCACAGTCTACGACTATTAACCTCCTGCTTTGATATTCGATCAAGTTTCGGTTCCACCCATTTTTTCTGTTCAGTCTATCAGTGCTGATTCGCCAATGTCCATGCTTTTGGTTGTTTCTAATATCTCCTTTTTCTTTTTACTAACAAACGTTGATCCTGTATACTCTGCTTTTTCAATCCTTGCATCTACTGGACTATGAATATCCCTACCTGTCCTGTGATCCTGTCTCAATTTATCGAGTCCCCTTTACACTGCATCAGTCCATATGTTCTGATTCTATTCGACGGGCTCAGATGCTACTTCTGCTTCCCCCTCCGGATATCATGTATGATATCATGTATGATATCATGTATGATATCATGTATGATATCATGTATGATATCATGTATGATATCATGTATGATATCATGTATGATATCATGTATGATATCATGTATGATATCATGTATGATATCATGTATGATATCATGTATGATATCATGTATGATATCATGTATGATATCATGTATGATATCATGTATGATATCATGTATGATATCATGTATGATATCATGTATGATATCATGTATGATATCATGTATGATATCATGTATGATATCATGTATGATATCATGTATGATATCATGTATGATATCATGTATGATATCATGTATGATATCATGTATGATATCATGTATGATATCATGTATGATATCATGTATGATATCATGTATGATATCATGTATGATATCATGTATGATATCATGTATGATATCATGTATGATATCATGTATGATATCATGTATGATATCATGTATGATATCATGTATGATATCATGTATGATATCATGTATGATATCATGTATGATATCATGTATGATATCATGTATGATATCATGTATGATATCATGTATGATATCATGTATGATATCATGTATGATATCATGTATGATATCATGTATGATATCATGTATGATATCATGTATGATATCATGTATGATATCATGTATGATATCATGTATGATATCATGTATGATATCATGTATGATATCATGTATGATATCATGTATGATATCATGTATGATATCATGTATGATATCATGTATGATATCATGTATGATATCATGTATGATATCATGTATGATATCATGTATGATATCATGTATGATATCATGTATGATATCATGTATGATATCATGTATGATATCATGTATGATATCATGTATGATATCATGTATGATATCATGTATGATATCATGTATGATATCATGTATGATATCATGTATGATATCATGTATGATATCATGTATGATATCATGTATGATATCATGTATGATATCATGTATGATATCATGTATGATATCATGTATGATATCATGTATGATATCATGTATGATATCATGTATGATATCATGTATGATATCATGTATGATATCATGTATGATATCATGTATGATATCATGTATGATATCATGTATGATATCATGTATGATATCATGTATGATATCATGTATGATATCATGTATGATATCATGTATGATATCATGTATGATATCATGTATGATATCATGTATGATATCATGTATGATATCATGTATGATATCATGTATGATATCATGTATGATATCATGTATGATATCATGTATGATATCATGTATGATATCATGTATGATATCATGTATGATATCATGTATGATATCATGTATGATATCATGTATGATATCATGTATGATATCATGTATGATATCATGTATGATATCATGTATGATATCATGTATGATATCATGTATGATATCATGTATGATATCATGTATGATATCATGTATGATATCATGTATGATATCATGTATGATATCATGTATGATATCATGTATGATATCATGTATGATATCATGTATGATATCATGTATGATATCATGTATGATATCATGTATGATATCATGTATGATATCATGTATGATATCATGTATGATATCATGTATGATATCATGTATGATATCATGTATGATATCATGTATGATATCATGTATGATATCATGTATGATATCATGTATGATATCATGTATGATATCATGTATGATATCATGTATGATATCATGTATGATATCATGTATGATATCATGTATGATATCATGTATGATATCATGTATGATATCATGTATGATATCATGTATGATATCATGTATGATATCATGTATGATATCATGTATGATATCATGTATGATATCATGTATGATATCATGTATGATATCATGTATGATATCATGTATGATATCATGTATGATATCATGTATGATATCATGTATGATATCATGTATGATATCATGTATGATATCATGTATGATATCATGTATGATATCATGTATGATATCATGTATGATATCATGTATGATATCATGTATGATATCATGTATGATATCATGTATGATATCATGTATGATATCATGTATGATATCATGTATGATATCATGTATGATATCATGTATGATATCATGTATGATATCATGTATGATATCATGTATGATATCATGTATGATATCATGTATGATATCATGTATGATATCATGTATGATATCATGTATGATATCATGTATGATATCATGTATGATATCATGTATGATATCATGTATGATATCATGTATGATATCATGTATGATATCATGTATGATATCATGTATGATATCATGTATGATATCATGTATGATATCATGTATGATATCATGTATGATATCATGTATGATATCATGTATGATATCATGTATGATATCATGTATGATATCATGTATGATATCATGTATGATATCATGTATGATATCATGTATGATATCATGTATGATATCATGTATGATATCATGTATGATATCATGTATGATATCATGTATGATATCATGTATGATATCATGTATGATATCATGTATGATATCATGTATGATATCATGTATGATATCATGTATGATATCATGTATGATATCATGTATGATATCATGTATGATATCATGTATGATATCATGTATGATATCATGTATGATATCATGTATGATATCATGTATGATATCATGTATGATATCATGTATGATATCATGTATGATATCATGTATGATATCATGTATGATATCATGTATGATATCATGTATGATATCATGTATGATATCATGTATGATATCATGTATGATATCATGTATGATATCATGTATGATATCATGTATGATATCATGTATGATATCATGTATGATATCATGTATGATATCATGTATGATATCATGTATGATATCATGTATGATATCATGTATGATATCATGTATGATATCATGTATGATATCATGTATGATATCATGTATGATATCATGTATGATATCATGTATGATATCATGTATGATATCATGTATGATATCATGTATGATATCATGTATGATATCATGTATGATATCATGTATGATATCATGTATGATATCATGTATGATATCATGTATGATATCATGTATGATATCATGTATGATATCATGTATGATATCATGTATGATATCATGTATGATATCATGTATGATATCATGTATGATATCATGTATGATATCATGTATGATATCATGTATGATATCATGTATGATATCATGTATGATATCATGTATGATATCATGTATGATATCATGTATGATATCATGTATGATATCATGTATGATATCATGTATGATATCATGTATGATATCATGTATGATATCATGTATGATATCATGTATGATATCATGTATGATATCATGTATGATATCATGTATGATATCATGTATGATATCATGTATGATATCATGTATGATATCATGTATGATATCATGTATGATATCATGTATGATATCATGTATGATATCATGTATGATATCATGTATGATATCATGTATGATATCATGTATGATATCATGTATGATATCATGTATGATATCATGTATGATATCATGTATGATATCATGTATGATATCATGTATGATATCATGTATGATATCATGTATGATATCATGTATGATATCATGTATGATATCATGTATGATATCATGTATGATATCATGTATGATATCATGTATGATATCATGTATGATATCATGTATGATATCATGTATGATATCATGTATGATATCATGTATGATATCATGTATGATATCATGTATGATATCATGTATGATATCATGTATGATATCATGTATGATATCATGTATGATATCATGTATGATATCATGTATGATATCATGTATGATATCATGTATGATATCATGTATGATATCATGTATGATATCATGTATGATATCATGTATGATATCATGTATGATATCATGTATGATATCATGTATGATATCATGTATGATATCATGTATGATATCATGTATGATATCATGTATGATATCATGTATGATATCATGTATGATATCATGTATGATATCATGTATGATATCATGTATGATATCATGTATGATATCATGTATGATATCATGTATGATATCATGTATGATATCATGTATGATATCATGTATGATATCATGTATGATATCATGTATGATATCATGTATGATATCATGTATGATATCATGTATGATATCATGTATGATATCATGTATGATATCATGTATGATATCATGTATGATATCATGTATGATATCATGTATGATATCATGTATGATATCATGTATGATATCATGTATGATATCATGTATGATATCATGTATGATATCATGTATGATATCATGTATGATATCATGTATGATATCATGTATGATATCATGTATGATATCATGTATGATATCATGTATGATATCATGTATGATATCATGCATGATATCACGTAGAATATCATGTATGGTATCATGTATGATATCATGTATGATATCCTGTATGGTATTCTTAGTATTCATGCTAGTACGTGAAGATAAGATCTAGTTATGATGGTGTATCAGTCTCTCTGATCCCCGTGAGTTCACCAGAGTGCTGGTGTACGAAAAATTTCCTGTATACACTATAAAAACTTGTGTCTCCATGACTCTATGTCACCTAGAAAATTCATATTCCCTCCAGTCCTTCTCTTTCTTATTACTGAAATCTCCTCATCAAAATTCTTTTGAGGATTACATAATATCACCACCAATATAAGCTCCTTTCCTACAATTTCTCTACCCACTGTGTATTGTCAGAATTGGCCATCTTCCGCCAGTTCCTGAAACTTTTACGAGGGCTAATTTTCTTCCATATTAGTCTTCTTTTCCTCCTTGTTATCATGGTCCCTTCAGGACAGAACAGATGTGGTCTTATCTGTTTCGTAAACTTTCCAGCGATATCAGGATGGCGTGTGTGTGTGTGTGTGTGTGGTGTGTGTGTGTGTGTTCACTTAGTTTAAAGTTCAAGCTTATTTTTGACAGTCAAATTCGGTCCCAACTACCTCTTGTGATAAGAACGAGAGTTGCACTGAGACACTACCTCCCTCCAAGACCTCTTAAAATGTGAGCGCCAGCGAAGCTTTCCTTACTGGATGGAACTGCCCGTTACGTGTACCCGGCACTGTACCACACAGCGTCTCTATCTGTGCCTCATCTCGCACACTTGCGCCAGGCAGACGTAACACCACACGGACTTATATGTCAGCTGACGATCACCCGGTAACCTGACCTTTATGGACCATGGAAGGTGATATGAGAGAAAGTTGACTTATCTCTACATCTACAGCTTTACAGGAGGTAACGTCCTTGCCACACGCCAACACTGTCATCCAACATAAGCGTGACGGCGTCTCAGTTCTCGCAGGTGTTCACGTCTTCCCACCACCACTACCTGCCACCACCTGTTGCCTTACGTCACACCTGAAGACCGAGCCTCATCCACCCTTTGGCTTTACTCTCGTGGCGACCATCCGCCTTCATCAACGACGCACGACCACAAATGCATCATACAACCCTCCACCACAGTGGCGACGACAGTATACCACATCCCTTCACCATCACAGCACAGCACCACAGAGCATGAACACCACGATATTCGTAGAATGATAATCATTCTCTAACACCACCACCATCGCTACCACGTCCTCCCATTATGCTACCGGCCATCAGTGTCACAAGAGCAAGATGTGCTGGTAATACTGATACATCCTTAGTCGCCAGCGTTACCAGTTACTCTGTAGTACACTGTGGGCAGGAGCAGCCCCATGAGAGAGGGAGGGGCGGTGTTGGATGCTCTCCCAAGGCCCCTGCCTGAGTCCCTCTTCTTTCCAGTCCTACTTAATCCTATTCTAAAGATTCTAAACCTTCCTACCTCTGGAATCTTGTCAATCTTCTATGGGGTTTCCGCAGCGCTTAGGAAGCCAGCCACATCCACCGGGCGAGGCCACAGTGGGATTCAGGCGAAGGGAAAAGTTTCCTGACACGGTTCGAACCGTCCCTGGGGAGACAAGCGTCAGAGTAAGAGCGAGCAAACCATGTATGTCTTCGGGAGGAAATTACTGGTAGAAGATGGGATGCAGGGCTCCATCCCAGCCAGGATAACCTCTGCTTTACGGTCATCATGGGTGAATGCACCTCAGCCAGCGAGACAGAACCTGTCCGAGGGACAGTTAGTTCAGGGATGACCCCCCCCGAGCTCTCCCGAAGTGCCGGAATTGACGTTTCGAGAGGTAATAGACGGCGGGCGTGGCCAGACAACAGTGGAGAATAGAATGTAGTCGGAGGTCCCCAAGGTGGCAGATATTGTGTATGGACAGTAAGAGGTTCAGAGGTAAAGAAAGAGATCGAGCTTGTTGGGGGAGTATAGTCAGGACGGTCGGGAACTCGTGTTAGGTGTTTAATCCTGTCTTCCAAATCATTTATATGAGGTAAAGAAAGAACCTCATCCTCTACAGGATCATCCTGAATCGAAACTAATCAACCTTTGTGGTGGAGACTGAAATGTCCTACAGACAACATCTCAGCGCAGGGATGTAAGGAGAGCAGTGCGTCAGGGTACGAGGACAAAATGTCGAAGAGTTGTATACACACTTGCAGGAAAGTGAACGAAACAAGGGAACAATGTCATAGAAGGTATAGACATTTTGCGCCAGAAGGCTTTCGTGGTGGGAACTCAAGATGCACGAGCAGAGCAATACGTAGTTTTGTAATCCAGTAAACGCACAAACATCGTCCTTACAATGGAAACGATGACGCTGTATCTGGAGATGCGAGTCTCGAGGTAAGCAGGTAAGCAGCCTAGGGCAGCTGGGTTTCTGGGAAAGGATAAGGGAAGATGTGAATAAATGATGCTTTACAGGAAAGGTATGTAGCATTTATGGATCTGGAGAAGGAATATGATATTGTTGATAGAGATGCTCTGTGGAAGGTATTAAGAATAACTGGTGTGGGAGGTAAGTTGTTAGAAGCAGTGAAAAGTTTTTATCGAGGATGTAAGGCATGTGTACGAGTAGGAAGAGAGGAAAGTGATTGGTTCTCAGTGAATGTTGGTTTGCGGCAGGGGTGTGTGATGTCTCCATGGTTGTTTAATTTGTTTATGGTGAATGCAAGAGTTTTGGAAAGAGGGGCATGTATGCAGTCTGTTGTGGATGAGAGAGCTTGGGAAGTGAGTCACTTGTTGTTCAATGATGATATAGCTCTGGTGGCTGATTCGGGTGAGAAACTGCAGAATTTGGTGACTGAGTTTGGTAAAGTGTGTGAAAGAAGAAAGCTGAGAGTAAATGTGAATAAGAGCAAGGTTATTAGGTACAGTAGGGTTGAGGGACAATTCAAATGAGAGGTACGTTTGAATGGAGAAAAACTGGAGGAAGTGAAGTGTTTTAGATATCTGGGAGTGGATTTGGCAGCGGATGGAACCATGGAAGCGGAAGTAAATCATAGGGTGGGGGAGGGCGAAAGTTCTGGGAGCGTTGAAGAATGTGTGGAAGTCGAGAACGTTATATTGGAAAGCAAAAATGGGTATGTTTGAAGGAATAGTGGTTCCAACAATGTTATATGGTTGCGGGGCGTGGGCTATAGATAGAGTTGTGCGGAGGAGGGTGGATGTGCTGGAAATGAGATGTTTGAGGACAATATGTGGTGTGAGGTGGTAAGAGAGATGTGTGGTAATATAAAAAAGTGTGGTTGAGAGAGCAGAAGAGGGTGTTTTGAAATGGTTTGGTCACATGGAGAGAATGAGTGAGGAAAGATTGACCAAGAGAATATATATGTGTCAGAGGTGGAGGGAACGAGGAGATGTGGGAGACCAAATTGGAGGTGGAAAGATGGTGTGAAAAAGATTTTGAGTGATCGGGGCCTGAACATGCAGGAGGGTGAAAGGCGTGCAAGGAATAGAGTGAATTGGAACGATGTGGTATACCGGGGTCGACGTGCTGTCAATGGATTGAACCAGGGCATGTGAAGCGTCTGGGGTAAAGTATGGAAAGTTTTGTGGAGCCTGGATGTGGAAAGGGAGCTGTGGTTTCGGTGCATTATACATGACAGCTAGAGACTGAGTGTGAACGAATGTGGCCTTTGTTGTCTTTTCCTAGCGCTACCTCGCACACATGCCGGGGGAGGGGGTTTTCATTTCATGTGTAGCGGGGTGGCAACGGAAATGAATAAAGGCAGCAAGTATGAATAATGTACATGTGTATATGTGTATATGTCTGTGTGTGTATATATATGTATACGTTGAGATGTATAGGTATGTATATCTGCGTGTGTGGACGTATATGTATATGCATGTGTATGTGTGTGGGTTGGGCCATTCTTTCGTCTGTTTCCTTGCGCTACCTCGCTAACGCGGGGGACAGCGACAAAGTATAATAAATAAATAAATAAATATATAAATAAATAAATAAATAAATATATATATATATATATATATATATATATATATATATATATATATATATATATATATATATATATATATATATATATATCGTGGTCTGAGCCAGGTACCCATTTTCTCGACGGACCCCTGGGTTGGAAGAACAGGTGGGTTGACTGTGGTTCGACTGCCACAACCAGGATTCGAACCAAATTTTCCAGCAAGACCTAAAGTGAGTTCAGTGGGTTCCATCACATATAACTTGTCAAAATGGTTAGTTTCTTTATTAAAACCATTAGTGGGTAACATATCAAAGTTTAATATCATGATCAATGTAGATTTAGTTAACAAGCTTAACAATATCAATGTTAATTTTGATTTCAAACCTGTTAGCTTTGATGTTTCCTCACTTTTCACAAAAGTTCCAGTTGATGACCTCTTAGAATATCTATTTGATGTTTTGGATGATATTCATTTACCTGTTTCAAAGGTCTGTTTTTACTGAACCGATAAAATTGTGTATAAAAGACTGTGTATTTCAATTCAATGGAGAATATTAAGCTCAATATGGTATGGCAATGGCTAACCCTCTTTCACCTGTATTAAGTAATCTTTATATGAAATTCTTTGAAACAAAGTTACTACAGAATGTCTTGCCTTCTAATGCAATCTGGTTCAGGTATGCAGATGATGTTCTTTACAAACATTTCTCCCTTTACTTAGCAATTTAGTACCTTCCATCAAATTTACCGTAGAGAATGAAAATAACGGGTATGTTACCATTTTCAGATTGCATGATCCACAGGGATGGAAACAAGTTTAAGTTTAGCATTCACAGAAAACCTACCAATGTATGCTCATATATCCATTATTACTCAGCTCAACATGACAGAGTTAAACTATCATCATTCCACTCTATGTTCCTTAGGGCATTACGTATTTGCAGTCCAGAGTTTATTGATGATGAGTTAAAGAAGATATATTCTATTGGATCCAAGTTAATGTACCATAGATCTTTCATTGATAAATCCTTTATGTTGGCAAAGAATTCATTTCACAGAGTTGAACCCAAACCTCCCCTCGACACCAAGAACCTTCTAGTTCTCCCATTTGATAATGATTCTACTTTATTTCCCATGTTGCTTAAATCCTTAAATGTAAATGTTGCCTTCAGCAACAATAATACCATAAAGAATATCTCAATCAAGAACTCAACAGAAAGTTCTACAGGATGCATCTATAAAGTGCCACGTGGAAATTGTGATAAGTTTTATGTTGGGCAGACTGTTAAGGATCTTTCTGTTAGACTTAAGCAACATAAATATAGTTTAAGAACAGGACAAGAATCAAATGCCTTATTTAATCATGTTAAGAATTATGGTCATTGTTTCGACTAGAGTAATGCCATCTCAGTTGTTAACTCTTAACTCCTGTACCACGAGAAATATCACTGAATCTTCTATAATTCAATACACAATGAATTGTAACCTTAATATTAGTGATGGTCTATACAAATTGGATAGCTTTATTGTTGGTAAAATTTGTAAACAGTTCCTCTTCTTGTCCACATAAGTTTATGATACGCTTGCTGCTACACTCGAACGCACCAACATTCGGATATTCACTTGTTTACCAAATGGCGTCCTAGCTACGTCTCTTCGTTGTATATCAACTGACTGTTATATCTCTCTCTTGTGTCTTCCTTGATGATGTGATTATTACACGAAAGTGCTCTTGGAAACTTATCGTGTTTCACTTTCCCCGTGGACTCTTAGGAATATATATAATATATATATATATATATATATATATATATATATATATATATATATATATATATATATATATATATATATATATATATATATATATATATATATATTACATAACAGAGGTTATATGTATTACATACCAGAGGTCAAAGGGTTATTTTCCCACAATGGTTGTGCTCGTGGCTGTTGCTGATGCTTGGAGAAAGTTGTTTCTGGGTTCATAACATTTTCTAGTTCACCAAATATAGACTTCAATCTGTTTCTTTCGACGTATCTTATCCGGTGTGTGTGTGTGTGTGTGTGTGTGTGTGTGTGTGTGTGTGTGTGTGTGTGTGTGTGTGTCTGACACAAAGTGATGCAACACTATATAATCAGAACATAATCAGGTCAGATATTTCCAACATGGGAAAATCACCGTCGCCTGGCGAGGCAACAGGAAAAGCGCAATCGAGATGCAGGCAGGAAACGGCGAACGCTGGCGGTGTGGGCATTCTGCCAGGCAGCGAGTACAGCAAATTTCAGCTATGGTCCAGCAGTGTAACGCTGGAGGTGGGGTCCTAGGGAGTCAGAAGCTCGGTTGTTTATGCCTGGTACTGTAGAGAACAGCTGTTGGCATCTCCAAGACGTTGTCAAGTCATCTAGGTTGTGTGGTTATGTAGGTTGTGTGGTTATGTCTTCAATGCCTCATCAGGCATCATGTGTGTGGTATCGGCACCAATCATCACGTTAACAAAGCTCCAGCTCCGTTTGTTTGACGTTGCGTCGGGCCAACAAGAACTACGAGAGCTCGTCAGCTTCAAACACTCGCGCGACTGACGTGGGTCAACGAAGGTATGCCCCCGTAATTTACTCAGGGTGGAGGCGAGAGGTGAGATCAGGCACCCCTGCTGAGTACCAACCCGTTACCTCACGTAGGACACTCCTCTCCCCACTCCCTCTCCCTCCTCCTCCTCCTCTATTATTACCCGGCGCTGCTGATTAACATTCTCTCGAAGATTACACCTGCATGGGGGCTGCTACACCCCCCATGGCGGGGCTGGTATGGCTGGCACGCTACGCTCCCGCTCACAGAAAAAAAAAAAAAAAAGGGAAAAGCAAAAAACTGATGGTTAAGTTAAACACACAGGAATCTCTGAGGAAAATACCTATTATCCTGAGACTCGAGGTTACCCTGTATTACGGGGTTCTTAAAAGACATTAACGAGCATTCAAGGTTTCTGATTCTGTAATTACATTCTAACTGCGCCACAGGTTGGTACACAAGGACGAGCGTCTCTGACTTACGAAACAGAGGAGAGAAAATTTTAAGATCACTTGGTGACGCGCATATGTGGGCTGACGACACGAGAATATGCAATAGGTAATCGTCCTCACCCTGTAGGACGATCCCATCATGGAACCCAAAGACCTAACTTACTCGGGGTCCTGCAGCTGCTGCAGGGGTCCTGCTGCACTCCGCACGGAAGTAAGGTACGGTGGGATCTTTAGAGAGCAAGAGAGCCTTCCTCCTATGATGATACAGCCTCCAGGAAGGCGACTCCTCACTCGTGGTGTTACAATCTACAAGTAAAGTCTGGTGTTACCATCTCTCAGGTAAGAGGTTTTCTCCACACAAGAATGGCCTGTGTGAACACTCACAACATCCGGTAAATAAAAGTCATTATCGATAGTGATCTTGTCTGAACCACGAACCTCACGTTCCATTACATAATGTAGCAACCTGAGGTACAGCATTGTCATTCACCAGGTGTAAGTAGGCAGCTCTCTATCGTGTCCTCGTATCTCTATTCTCTCTCTCTCTCTCTCTCTCTCTCTCTCTCTCTCTCTCTCTCTCTCTCTCTCTCTCTCTCTCTCTCATTTGGCCGTATCTCCGGAAAAATTTCGCCAAAGGTACTTGTAGGTAAGCAAGTAAATAGGTTTTTTAATGCCACAGGCATTCGTAGGTAAGTAAATAGGTAAGTATGTATTCTAATGCCACATCTCTGACCATATCCAAGGTTCTTAAGAGTTCTGCTGGGGTTCTACAAAAGGCTCAGTACTTTCCATGGGGTGGTCAGCCATCCCATAACCATCCCTCACCCGTCCTACTTCAGAGGTCGGGTCGAGACGACACGGGCTCTCGAGGGATCCTTCCCAAACGTCGATCACACAAATGAGATCCATCTGCAGGAGTTCCTAGTGGCCTGACAGTTGGCTGACCTATCATCGATGATGTCCTTGTCCTTCCGTCACAGCTGGAACACAGGTCCTGTAAGTTCGGGTCGTGATCTCTACCCTCAGCGCCGACACCGCTTCCCTCCACAGTCGACGCTTCGCAATGACGCATCTCGTCGAGGCTTCTGTCAGGAGCTATTTACGCATGCGCGTCATTACGTTAGTAAACACGCCGATCCTGGCCCACTTCGTTAGCAGTGACCCACTAACAGCGACAGCAACGACCCTTCCCACAACGTTGGTAGAACATTTACCCATCATGGTGGCAGTGACCCCGTCCACTATGTTGGCAGTGATCCCCGGTCACTATGTTGGCAGTGACCCCCGGTCACTATGTTGGCAGTGAACCCCGTCCACTATGTTGGCAGTGACCCCGCCCACTATGTTGGTAGTGACCTCCGTCCACTATGTTGGCAGTGACCCCACTCACTATCTTGGTAGTGACCTCCGTCCACTATGTTGGCAGTGACCCCACTCACTATCTTGGTAGTGACCCCGCCCACTATGTTGGCAGTGACCTCCGTCCACTACGTTGGCAGTGAACCAGTCCACTATGCTGGCAGTGACCCCCCCCCCCCGCTCACTATGTTGGCAGTGACTTCCGTCCACTGTGTTGGCAGTGACCCCCGTCCACTGTGTTGGCAGTGACCTCTTCCGTTCGCCACTCGTATTGGGAGCGTTCACCAAATAACAAATGAGATCATATTTCAATCCACGTCATGGTCATCACCAGAGTTTCACCAGATCAGATGACATACAATGTTCCATCTAACGTCAGCAGCGACCAGTGCTCTGCACATCAGGTCACCCAGCAGCCTGGACCCCACCCGGACTGGTGTGTGTGTGTGTGTGTGTGTGTGTGTGTGTGTGTGTTAAGACCGCTCCCCCTCCCTAGAAACTTCATCAGGTATTCACCAGGTGTTCTCTCTCCATAGGAGTGGGAGACACACGGTTTTTTTTCCCTAAGTTTCTTCGTTTTGTTTTAAATTTTTCTTTTCCTCTCCACACAGTCAACAACACAGTGCAGTTCCTAGATTTCTTCGGCCGATTAACTCGGGACCTGTTGAGCCCTGGCACGGGAAGGTCATTAATCTTTCTGTTTCTTTGACCTAGATCATTTAAAGCATCTTATGACGTCAAAGGTCAGAAAAAAAAACGGTGGCCTTTAAAAATCCATCACCGGGGCACCATCACCGGGGCACCATCACCGGGGCACCATCATCACCGGGGCACCATCACCGGTGCACCATCACCGGGACATCATCACTGGGACACCATCACTGGGACACCATCACCGGTGCACCATCACCGGGGCACCATCACCGGGACATCATCACTGGGACACCATCACTGGGACACCATCACCGGGGCACCATCACCGGTGCACCATCACCGGGGCACCATCACCGGGACACCACCATCACCGGTGCACCATCACTGGGACACCATCACTGGGACACCATCACCGGGGCACCATCACCGGTGCACCATCACCGGAGCACCATCACCGGGACACCACCATCACCGGTGCACCATCACTGGGACACCATCACTGGGACACCATCACCGGGGCACCATCACCGGGACATCATCACTGGGACACCATCACTGGGACACCATCACCGGTGCACCATCACTGGGACACCACCATCACCGGGGCACCATCACCGGAGCACCATCACCGGGGCACCACCATCACCGGGGCACCATCACCGGGACACCACCATCACCGGTGCACCATAACCGGGGCACCATCACCGGAGCACCATCACCGGGGCACCACCATCACCAGTGCACCATCACCGGGGCACCATCACCGGAGCACCATCACCGGGGCACCACCATCACCGGAGCACCATCACCGGGGCACCATCACCGGAGCACCAACACCCCCGGGCACCACCATCACCGGTGCACCATCACCGGTGCACCATCACCGGGGCACCATCACCGGAGCACCATCACCGGGGCACCATCACCGGTGCACCATCACCGGGGCACCATCACCGGGACACCACCATCACCTGGGCACCATCACCGGGGCACCACCATCACCGGTGCACCATCACTGGGACACCATCACCGGGGCACCATCACCGGGGCACCACCATCACCGGGGCACCATCACCGGGGCACCATCACCGGAGCACCATCACCGGGGCACCATCACCTGGGCACCATCACCGGGGCACCACCATCACCGGAGCACCATCACCGGTGCACCATCACCGGTGCACCATCACCGGGGCACCATCACCGGGGCACCATCACCGGTGCACCATCACCGGGGCACCATCACCGGAGCACCATCACCGGGGCACCATCACCGGGGCACCATCACCGGGGCACCATCACCGGGGCACCACCATCACCTGGGCACCATCACCGGGGCACCACCATCACCGGTGCACCATCACCGGGGCACCATCACCGGGGCACCATCACCGGTGCACCATCACCGGTGCACCATCACCGGAGCACCATCACCGGTGCACCATCACCGGTGCACCATCACCGGGGCACCATCACCGGGGCACCATCACCGGAGCACCATCACCGGGGCACCATCACCGGTGCACCATCACCGGGGCACCATCACCGGAGCACCATCACCGGGGCACCATCACCGGGGCACCATCACCGGGGCACCATCACCGGTGCACCATCACCGGGGCACCATCACCGGGGCACCATCACCGGTGCACCATCACCGGTGCACCATCACCGGGGCACCATCACCGGAGCACCATCACCGGGGCACCATCACCGGTGCACCATCACCGGGGCACCATCACCGGAGCACCATCACCGGGGCACCATCACCGGGGCACCATCACCGGGGCACCATCACCGGTGCACCATCACCGGGGCACCATCACCGGGGCACCATCACCGGGGCACCACCATCACCGGTGCACCATCACCGGGGCACCATCACCGGGGCACCATCACCGGGGCACCATCACCGGGGCACCATCACCGGAGCACCATCACCGGGGCACCATCACCGGGGCACCATCACCGGGGCACCATCACCGGAGCACCATCACTGGGACACCATCACTGGGACACCACCATCACCGGTGCACCATCATCACCCTGGCACCATAACCTGGGCACCACCATCACCGGTGCACCATAATCTGGGCACCACCATAACCTGGACACCACCATCACCGGGGCACCATCACCGGGGCACCATCATCACCGGTGCACCATCATCACCCTGGCACCATAACCTGGGCACCACCATCACCGGGGCACCATCACCGGGCCACCATCATCACCGGTGCACCATCATCACCCTGGCACCATAACCTGGGCACCACCATCACCGGGGCACCATCACCGGGGCACCATCACCGGGGCACCATCATCACCGGTGCACCATCATCACCCTGGCACCATAACCTGGGCACCACCATCACCGGTGCACCATAATCTGGGCACCACCATAACCTGGACACCACCATCACCGGGGCACCATCACCGGGGCACCACCATCACCAGTGAACCGCCATCACCGGTGCACCATAACCGGTGCACCATCATCACCGGTGCACCATCATCACCGGTGCACCATCATCACCGGTGCACCATAACCTGGGCACCATCATCACCGGGGCACCATCACCAGTAACACTAAGACAGCACCATCTTTTTCCCCTAAGTGTCCGACGCGAAAGTCTGTCAGAAGGAGTTATCATGTCTCCCTTCACACGATGGAAGACATAATGATTTTCTGTGTTTCGTCTCGATTTCTATTCTTCTCTCCCACACTCCCACATATGATGAATGTCTTTTATAGCTGGACCGTTTGACTTGTAGCCCCATAATCAACCACCTTGGCTCAGTACCTCTGTCCATCTTTATCGCACTTTATGTTTAGGTATTTTAATGGGTTTTTGAGGGCCAAACCTTAAAAAAAGATTAAAAAAAACTTATATTGTGAGCTGTGGTTCCTTACAGGCTCAAACATTCAGCAAGAAACGCTGCAAAGAGACACCTCTCAGTCAGTCCTATACAGCGCACGGGCTAAATGTGTGAGGATCCATTTCTTGTATTTCATTGAGATTGAAGGTTACAAAAATAAGATACGTTTTCGTCAGACATTATCCGGCCATATTTCATCCAGAGTTCATGAACTTTGACACATACTTGTCTCTCTCTACTTGTCCCACACCATCCCGAATTGATCCGTTACGATTTAGCCATTTCTAGGTATCATTTACGGGTCAAAGGTCATATTTCTTTTTTTTTTTTTTTTGGGGGGGGGGGGGTCGTCATTACATGGCTGTATTTCAACCCCTTGTTGGTGAAATTTGCCGCACAGGTTTCTCCCAATACACCCAGATAATACAGATGGATCTGTGACGACGATTTTTAGCCTTCTTTAGGGAAAAAATATTACCAAAAATAAAATGTTTTCCCTGCACTGATCCACTCGACCTCAACATAGGTTCACCAGATGAAAATGACTCAGTCACTGCGACGTCCCCACCACTGATGATGGTGAGGCCTGGCACAACAATATGTAAGGCGTATATACAAGGCTAAATCATCCTGCGCTTGCTCAGGAATGTTGGTGTTCCTAGTCTTACGTTCACGTCGCACGTGATGCTTTAAATCGTAATATTTGATGACATTCTTGGCATCCCTGTCGTGTAACCTGTCACGATATGTGATCCCTGACACACACTGTACCCTCCATGCACGAAATTAATCTTGTCTTTCTCTCACAATGCCCATGCGTCTCCGAAACTACCTCTTTACACTTTTTCCCAAAAACTGTTAACAAGGAAACAAAGTGGAGCTAATTCAGTGGAATAATAAGACTCTGATCTCCTTAGTATAGATCTGGCATGGAAAAAAGAACTAACGAAGTAGATAAGGCGCTAGACATGGTAAGCAGCAGTCAGCACAGCAGGGTTAAAGCAATTCCCACCATTAGATACAACACGCTGTCGTACCCACCTCCCACGGGGGAATATTATTGAAACCAAACACCAGCAACATATTAGCTGACGCCCACACCCTCGGGTCGTCATGTGCTTTATATCAACCATGTAGTACATGCCGTCACCACACACTGATGCAGATGGTAAACACGGAACCTAATAAAACCTGGCAATATACGATCAACGGTTGCGCACGAAAACACAAGAACCGAAAGCAATGTAGCTAGGAGGTCGAGGGCAACACAAGGGAACACCCGAGACGTTATCGCACATCTGAATGTTAGAGCCAGCGAGAAGAGCCTAGGAACACGGCACGACCTTGCGGATGCACGAACACCTGGAAGAATGCTGGGCCATTTGCTTTTAAGAAAGCCTTCTACTCGTCTGGCTTCGCCTCTCCAGGATTCTCTTACCCTCACCCCCTACGGCTAGTACACTCTCAAGGGTCCCGGCGGGGGTCATGGTAGACGAGCGTGGTAGAGTGACAGTCCTGACGCAGCGCAACAGTGGGTTGTTGGAAGCCTGAAAGGTGGCGGGTTTGAGACGGCCGAGCATTATGATGGCCGCCAGACTTCCTTGTTGAAAGCAAGTGTGGGGCGACGTGTGCAAGGGCAGGGTAAGAAACTAGACAGGAGATCAAAGCCTGATTCTCAAACCTAAGCTGAGGTAATAAAGCAGTTGTTCAAATGCACTAAACTAATGATTTTAAGAACAAACATATTAATCAGAACTCAAAAGAAAGAATTGTAACTATGAATATTTCAAAAAAGTTTATTATTTTTACTAAAAGCTCATATATATATATATATATATATATATATATATATATATATATATATATATATATATATATATATATATATACATATATATATATTTTTTTTTCAAACTATTCGCCATTTCCCGCGTTAGCGAGGTAGCGTTAAGAACAGAGGACTAGGCCATTGAGGGAATATCCTCACCTGGCCCCATTCTCTGTTCCTTCTTTTGGAAAATTAAAAAAAAAGAATTGAGAGGGGAGGATTTCCAGCCCCCCGCTCCCTCCCCTTTTAGTCGCCTTCTACGACACGCAGGGAATACGTGGGAAGTATTCTTTCTCCCCTATCCCCAAGGATATATATATATATATATATATATATATATATATATATATATATATATATATATATATATATATATATATATATATATATATATATATATATATATTTCTTTTTTTTTTCTTTTAAACTATTGGCCATTTCCCGTGTTAGCGAGGTAGCGTTAAGAACAGAGGACTGGGCCCTTTTTGGAATATCCTCACCTAGCCCCCTCTGTTTCTTCTTTTGGAAAATTAAAAAAAAAAACGAGAGGGGAGGATTTCCAGCCCTCCGCTCCCTCCCCTTTTAGTCGCCTTCTACGACACGCAGGGAATACGTGGGAAGTATTCTTAATCCCCTATCCCCAGGGATAAAATATATATATATATATATATATATATATATATATATATATATATATATATATATATATATATATATATATATATATATATATATATATATCCCTGGGATAGAGGGGAAAGAATACTTCCCACGCGTTCCCCGCGTGTCGTAGAAGGCGACTAAAGGGAACCGGAGCGGGGGGCTAGAAACCCTCCCCGCGTGTCGTAGAAGGCGACTAAAGGGGACGGGAGCGGGGGGGCTAGAAACCCTCCCCTCCTTGTATTTCAACTTTCTAAAAGGGGAAACAAGGAGTCATGCGGAGGGTGCTCATTCTCCTCAAATGCTCAGATTGGGATGTCTAAATGTGTGTGGATGTAACCATGATGAGAAAAAGGAGAGATAGGTAGTATGTTTGAGGAAAGGAACTTGGATGTTTTGGCTCTGAGTGAAACGAAGCTCAAGGGTAAAGGTGAAGAGTGGTTTGGGAATGTCTTAGGAGTAAAGTTAGGGGCTGGTGAGAGGACAAGAGCAAAGGAAGGAGTAGCACTACTGAGGCAGGAGCTGTGGGAGTATGTGAGAGAGTGTAAGAAAGTAAACCCTAGATTGATGGGAAAACTGAAAGTGGATGGAGAGAGATGGGTGATTATTAGTGCCTATGCACCTGGTCATGAGAAGAAAGATCATGAGAGGCATGTGTTTTGGGAGCAGCTGAGTGTGTGTGTTAGCAGCTTTGATGCACGAGACCGGGTTATACTGATAGGTGATTTGAATGCAAGGGTGAATAATGTAGCAGTTGATGGTTTAATTGGTGTTCATGGGGTGTTCAGAGTTGTAAATGGAAATGGTGAAGAGCTTGTAAATCTATGTGCTGGAAAAGGACTGGTGATTGGGAATACCTGGTTTAAGAAAAGAGATATACATAAGTATACATGTGTAAGTGAGAGAGATGGCCAGAGAGCGTTTTTGAATTACGCGTTAATTGATAGGCGCGTGAAAGAGAGACTTTTGGATGATAGTGTGCTGAGAGGGGCAACTGGAGGGATGTTTGATCATTATCTAGTCGAGGCGAAGGTGAAGATATGTAGAGGTTTTCAGAAAAGAAGAGAGAATGTTGGGGTGAAGAGAGTGGTGAGAGTAAGTGAGCTTGGAAAGGAGACTTGTGTGAGGGAAGTACCAGGAGAGACTGAGTTCAGAATGGAAAAAGGTGAGAGCAAATGACGTAAGGGGAGTGGGGGAGGAATGGGATGTATTAAGGGAAACAGCAATGGCTTGCGCAAAAGATGCTTGTGGCATGAGAAGCGTTAGAGGTGGGCAGATTAGAAAGGGTAGTAAGTGGTGGGATGAAGAAGTGAGATTGTTAGTGAAAGAGAAGAAAGAGTATCATTTAATTTTAGGGAGAAAAAAAGATGTTTTGGAAGGAGGTAAATAACGTGCGTGGTGGGATGAAGAAGTAAGATTGTTAGTGAAAGAGAAGAGAGAGGCATTTGGATGATTTTTGCAGGGAAATAGTGCTAATGACTGGGAGATGTATAAAAGAAAGAGGCAAGAGGTGAAGAGAAAGGTGCAAGAGGTGAAAAAGAGAGCAAATGAGAGTTGGGGTGAGAGAGTATCATTGAATTTTAGAGAGAATATAAATATGTTTTGGAAGGAGGTAAATAGAGTGCGTAAGACAAGAGAACAAATGGGAACATCGGTGAAGGGGGCATATGGGGAGGTAACAACAAGTAGTGTTGAAGTGAGAGGGAAATGGAGTGAGTATTTTGAAGGTTTGTTGAATGTGTTTGATGATAGAGTGGCAGATGTAGGGTGCTTTGGTCGAGGTGGTGTGCGAAGTGAGAGGGTCAAGGAGAATGATTTGGTAAACAGAGAAGAGGTAGTGAAAGCATTGCGGAAGATGAAAGCCGGCAAGGCTGCGGGTTTGGATGGCATTGCAGTGGAATTTATTAAAAAAGGGGATGACTATGTTGTTGACTGGTTGGTGAGGATATACAATGTATGTATGATTCATGGTGAGGTGTCTGAGGACTGGCGGAATGCATGCATAGTGCCATTGTAAAAGACAAAGGGGATAAAGTTTAGTGTTCAAATTACAGAGGTATAAGTTTGTTGAGTATTCCTGGGAACTTATATGGGAGGGTACTGACTGAGAGGGTCAAGGCATATACAGAACATCAGATTGGGGAGGAGCGGTGTGGTTTCAGAAGTGGCAGAGGATGTGTGGATCAGGTGTTTGCTTTGAAGAATGTATGTGAGAAATACTTAGAAAAACAAATGGATTTGTATGTAGCATTTATGGATCGGGAGAAGGCATATGATAGGGTTGACAGAGATGCTCTGTGGAAGGTATTAATAATATATGGTGTGGGAGGTAAGTTGCAAGAAGCAGTGAAACGTTTTTATCGAGGATGTAAGGCATGTGTACGAGTGGGAAGAGAGGAAAGTGATTGGTTCCCAGTGAATGTCGGTTTGCGGCAGGGGTGCGTGATGTCTCCATGGTTTTTTAATTTGTTTATGGATGGGGTTGTTCGGGGAGGTGAATGCAAGAGTTTTGGAGAGAGGGGCAAGTATGCAGTCTGTTGTGGATGAAAGGGCTTGGGAAGTGAGTCAGTTGTCCTTAGCTGATGATACAGCGCTGGTGGCTGATTCGGGTGAGAAACTGCAGAAGTTGGTGACTGAGTCTGGTAAAGTGTGTGAGAGAAGAAAGCTGAGAGTAAATGTGAATAAGAGCAAGGTTATTAGGTTCAGTAGGGTTGAGGGACAAATCAATTGGGAGGTAAGTTTGAATGGAGAAAAACTGGAGGAAGTGTTGGAAGTGAAGTGTTTTAGATATCTGGGAGTGGATTTGGCAGCGAATGGAACCATGGAAGCGGAAGTGAGTCACAGGGTGGGGGAGGGCTCGAAGGTTCTGGGGAGTGTTGAAGAATGTGTGGAAGGCGAGAACGTTATCTCGGAGAGCAAAAACGGGTATGTTTGAAGGAATAGTGGTTCCAACAATGTTATATGGTTGTGAGGCGTGGGGTATACAGGAATATGTATAACATGAAAGTCCTATCGCACCATCCACATAGAGTTGTGCGGAGGAGGGTGGATGTGTTGGAAATGAGATGTTTGAGGAAAATATGTAATGTGAGGTGGTTTGATCGAGTAAGTACTGAAAGGGTTAGAGAGATGTGTGGTGATAAAAAGAGTGTGGTTGAAAGAGCAGAAGAGGGTGTATTGAAATGGTTTGGTCACATGGAGAGAATGAGTGAGGAACGATTGACAAAGATGATATATGTGTCAGAGGTGGAGGGAACGAGAAGTGGGAGACCAAATTGGAGGTGGAAGGATGGATTTTCACTGAAAAAGATTTTATGCGATAGGGGACTGAACATACAGGAGGATGAAAGGCGTGCAAGGAATAGAGTGAACTGGAAGCGCATGTGAAGCGTTAGGGGTAAACTATGGAACGTTTTGTGGGGCCTGCAAGTGGAAAGGGAGCTGTGGTTTCGGTGCATTATACATGACTGTGGCCTTTGTTGTCTTTTCCTAGAGCTACCTTGCGCGCACGCGGGGTAAAAGGGGGTGCCATTTCATGTGTGGCGGGGTGACGGCATGAATGGATGAAGGCAGCAAGTATGAATATGTAAATGTGTATATATGCAGATGTCTGTGTATGTATATGTATGTATACGTTGAAATGTATAGGTAGGTATATGTGCGTGTGTGGGCGTGTATGTATATACATGTGTATGTGGGTGGGTTAGGCCATTCTTTCGTCTGTTTCCATGCGCTA
This sequence comes from Panulirus ornatus, assembly GCF_036320965.1. Lineage (NCBI taxonomy): Eukaryota > Metazoa > Arthropoda > Malacostraca > Decapoda > Palinuridae > Panulirus > Panulirus ornatus. The sequence goes on along the minus strand of NC_092265.1, from coordinate 16,480,341 downwards.
CCAATCTAATGCGGGAGAGCGACAAAGTATGATAAATGAATATATATATATATATATATATATATATATATATATATATATATATATATATACATATATAAAGGGAGCGGGGAGCTGGAAATCCTCCCCTCTCGTTTTTTTTTTTTTTCAAAAGTAGGAACAGAGAAGGGGGCCAGGTGAGGATATTCCCTTAAAGGCCCAGTCTTCTGTTCTTAACGCTACCTCGCTAACGCGGGAAATGGCGAATAGTATGAAAGAAATATATATATATATATATATATATATATATATATATATATATATATATATATATATATATATATATATATATATATATATATATATATATATATATATATATTCCTATGAGTCCATGGGGAAAATGAAACACGATAAGTTCCCAAGTGCACTTTCCTGTAATAATCACATCATCAGGGGAGACACAGGAGAGAAATATAAGTCAGTTGATATACATCGAAGAGACGTAGCTAGGACGCCATTTGGTAAACATGCGATTGTCCAAGACATACAACGCTCGCTGTATGTCTGTGTATACATGGGTGGATGAGTATTTCTTCGTCTGTTTCCTGGCGCCACCATGCAGACGCGGGAAACGGCTATCGAGTAAAAAAAAAAAAAAAAGTATAATAAACAGTTTATATTTGTATTCATTTCTGACCAGTATGGGTGCCGCTGAATAACGAAATCATTGCTTTTGTTTCATCCTGGAGGTCCGTCAAAACCCAACCTGCTCACTCTAGAGATCGATGGCATCAGCAATCATCACAACAACACCTTCTACACTTCCGACGTATAGTGGCATTCACCTGCGTCCAGTATACTATACTACATTTTTTACATCAATGCTTCAGACTCACCCTAAATGCTTCAGACTCACCCTAAATGCTTCAGACTCACCCTAAATGCTTCAGACTCACCCTAAATGCTTCGGACTCACCCTCAATGCTTCAGACTCACCCTAAATGCTTCAGACTCACCCTAAATGCTTCAGACTCACCCTAAATGCTTCGGACTCACCCTCAATGCTTCAGACTCACCCTCAATGCTTCAGACTCACCCTAAATGCTTCGGACTCACCCTCAATGCTTCAGACTCACCCTAAATGCTTCAGACTCACCCTAAATGCTTCAGACTCACCCTAAATGCTTCAGACTCACCCTAAATGCTTCAGACTCACCCTAAATGCTTCGGACTCACCCTCAATGCTTCAGACTCACCCTAAATGCTTCGGACTCACCCTCAATGCTTCAGACTCACCCTAAATGCTTCAGACTCACCCTAAATGCTTCAGACTCACCCTAAATGCTTCAGACTCACCCTAAATGCTTCAGACTCACCCTCAATGCTTCAGACTCACCCTAAATGCTTCAGACTCACCCTAAATGCTTCAGACTCACCCTAAATGCTTCAGACTCACCCTAAATGCTTCGGACTCACCCTCAATGCTTCAGACTCACCCTAAATGCTTCGGACTCACCCTCAATGCTTCAGACTCACCCTAAATGCTTCAGACTCACCCTAAATGCTTCGGACTCACCCTCAATGCTTCAGACTCACCCTAAATGCTTCAGACTCACCCTAAATGCTTCAGACTCACCCTAAATGCTTCGGACTCACCCTCAATGCTTCAGACTCACCCTAAATGCTTCAGACTCACCCTAAATGCTTCAGACTCACCCTAAATGCTTCAGACTCACCCTAAATGCTTCGGACTCACCCTCAATGCTTCAGACTCACCCTAAATGCTTCGGACTCACCCTCAATGCTTCAGACTCACCCTAAATGCTTCAGACTCACCCTAAATGCTTCGGACTCACCCTCAATGCTTCAGACTCACCCTAAATGCTTCAGACTCACCCTAAATGCTTCAGACTCACCCTAAATGCTTCAGACTCACCCTAAATGCTTCAGACTCACCCTAAATGCTTCGGACTCACCCTCAATGCTTCAGACTCACCCTAAATGCTTCAGACTCACCCTAAATGCTTCAGACTCACCCTAAATGCTTCAGACTCACCCTAAATGCTTCGGACTCACCCTCAATGCTTCAGACTCACCCTAAATGCTTCGGACTCACCCTCAATGCTTCAGACTCACCCTAAATGCTTCGGACTCACCCTCAATGCTTCAGACTCACCCTAAATGCTTCAGACTCACCCTAAATGCTTCAGACTCACCCTAAATGCTTCAGACTCACCCTAAATGCTTCAGACTCACCCTAAATGCTTCGGACTCACCCTCAATGCTTCAGACTCACCCTCAATGCTTCAGACTCACCCTAAATGCTTCAGACTCACCCTAAATGCTTCGGACTCACCCTCAATGCTTCAGACTCACCCTAAATGCTTCAGACTCACCCTAAATGCTTCAGACTCACCCTAAATGCTTCAGACTCACCCTAAATGCTTCAGACTCACCCTAAATGCTTCAGACTCACCCTAAATGCTTCAGACTCACCCTAAATGCTTCAGACTCACCCTAAATGCTTCAGACTCACCCTAAATGCTTCAGACTCACCCTAAATGCTTCAGACTCACCCTAAATGCTTCAGACTCACCCTAAATGCTTCAGACTCACCCTAAATGCTTCAGACTCACCCTAAATGCTTCAGACTCACCCTAAATGCTTCAGACTCACCCTAAATGCTTCAGACTCACCCTAAATGCTTCAGACTCACCCTAAATGCTTCGGACTCACCCTCAATGCTTCAGACTCACCCTAAATGCTTCAGACTCACCCTAAATGCTTCAGACTCACCCTAAATGCTTCAGACTCACCCTAAATGCTTCGGACTCACCCTCAATGCTTCAGACTCACCCTAAATGCTTCAGACTCACCCTAAATGCTTCGGACTCACCCTCAATGCTTCAGACTCACCCTAAATGCTTCAGACTCACCCTAAATGCTTCAGACTCACCCTAAATGCTTCAGACTCACCCTAAATGCTTCAGACTCACCCTAAATGCTTCAGACTCACCCTAAATGCTTCAGACTCACCCTAAATGCTTCAGACTCACCCTAAATGCTTCAGACTCACCCTCAATGCTTCAGACTCACCCTAAATGCTTCAGACTCACCCTAAATGCTTCAGACTCACCCTAAATGCTTCGGACTCACCCTCAATGCTTCAGACTCACCCTAAATGCTTCAGACTCACCCTAAATGCTTCGGACTCACCCTCAATGCTTCAGACTCACCCTCAATGCTTCAGACTCACCCTAAATGCTTCAGACTCACCCTAAATGCTTCAGACTCACCCTAAATGCTTCAGACTCACCCTAAATGCTTCAGACTCACCCTAAATGCTTCAGACTCACCCTAAATGCTTCAGACTCACCCTAAATGCTTCAGACTCACCCTCAATGCTTCAGACTCACCCTAAATGCTTCAGACTCACCCTCAATGCTTCAGACTCACCCTCAATGCTTCAGACTCACCCTAAATGCTTCAGACTCACCCTAAATGCTTCAGACTCACCCTAAATGCTTCGGACTCACCCTCAATGCTTCAGACTCACCCTAAATGCTTCAGACTCACCCTAAATGCTTCGGACTCACCCTCAATGCTTCAGACTCACCCTAAATGCTTCAGACTCACCCTAAATGCTTCAGACTCACCCTAAATGCTTCAGACTCACCCTAAATGCTTCAGACTCACCCTCAATGCTTCAGACTCACCCTAAATGCTTCAGACTCACCCTAAATGCTTCAGACTCACCCTAAATGCTTCGGACTCACCCTCAATGCTTCAGACTCACCCTAAATGCTTCGGACTCACCCTCAATGCTTCAGACTCACCCTAAATGCTTCGGACTCACCCTCAATGCTTCAGACTCACCCTAAATGCTTCAGACTCACCCTCAATGCTTCAGACTCACCCTAAATGCTTCGGACTCACCCTCAATGCTTCAGACTCACCCTAAATGCTTCAGACTCACCCTAAATGCTTCAGACTCACCCTCAATGCTTCAGACTCACCCTAAATGCTTCAGACTCACCCTAAATGCTTCAGACTCACCCTAAATGCTTCAGACTCACCCTAAATGCTTCAGACTCACCCTAAATGCTTCAGACTCACCCTAAATGCTTCAGACTCACCCTAAATGCTTCAGACTCACCCTAAATGCTTCAGACTCACCCTAAATGCTTCGGACTCACCCTCAATGCTTCAGACTCACCCTAAATGCTTCAGACTCACCCTCAATGCTTCAGACTCACCCTAAATGCTTCAGACTCACCCTAAATGCTTCAGACTCACCCTAAATGCTTCGGACTCACCCTCAATGCTTCAGACTCACCCTAAATGCTTCAGACTCACCCTAAATGCTTCAGACTCACCCTAAATGCTTCAGACTCACCCTCAATGCTTCAGACTCACCCTAAATGCTTCAGACTCACCCTAAATGCTTCGGACTCACCCTCAATGCTTCAGACTCACCCTAAATGCTTCAGACTCACCCTAAATGCTTCAGACTCACCCTAAATGCTTCAGACTCACCCTAAATGCTTCAGACTCACCCTAAATGCTTCGGACTCACCCTCAATGCTTCAGACTCACCCTAAATGCTTCAGACTCACCCTAAATGCTTCGGACTCACCCTCAATGCTTCAGACTCACCCTAAATGCTTCAGACTCACCCTAAATGCTTCAGACTCACCCTAAATGCTTCAGACTCACCCTAAATGCTTCAGACTCACCCTCAATGCTTCAGACTCACCCTAAATGCTTCAGACTCACCCTCAATGCTTCAGACTCACCCTAAATGCTTCGGACTCACCCTCAATGCTTCAGACTCACCCTCAATGCTTCAGACTCACCCTCAATGCTTCAGACTCACCCTAAATGCTTCAGACTCACCCTAAATGCTTCAGACTCACCCTAAATGCTTCAGACTCACCCTAAATGCTTCAGACTCACCCTAAATGCTTCAGACTCACCCTCAATGCTTCAGACTCACCCTAAATGCTTCAGACTCACCCTCAATGCTTCAGACTCACCCTAAATGCTTCGGACTCACCCTCAATGCTTCAGACTCACCCTAAATGCTTCAGACTCACCCTCAATACTTCAGACTCACTCACAATGCTTCAGACTCACCCTCAATGCTGCAGACTCACCCTAAATGCTTCAGACTCACCCTCAATGCTTCAGACTCACCCTAAATGCTTCGGACTCACCCTCAATGCTTCAGACTCACCTCACAGATGATGCTGTCCACAGTACCTGCTTCACGCACTCTGCACCTCACTCAGTAATTATCAACACGACAGCAAGAGCAAGACGGCCATCGCACACAGGCTGTGTGGCTCTGGGAACTCTCACGGTGGCGACATGTAACGCCCTGCCGCAAGCAGCGCCCTCGATCTTCCTGCATCAGCCAGATACACTGGACGCATCATCACACACCACCACAACGCAGGATCAAGACGGAGGCGTCGGGTGAGTGGGGGGGCTGACATTCCACTCTTAGATAACGAGAGATAAAGCGATAGTATCTGGATTGCTAATGGCACTTAGTACTCGGCAAGGTAATCTAGAGGAAGCCAGAAACAGTGATGCAACAAATGACTACCTCCCTCCGTCATGGCAGACCCAGAGAAGCAGGAGAAGAGAACTCAAAATATCGAACACGTTGTGCACAATATACAGAAAACGGCTTTTGTGGAATTAATCCTTGTTTTTTTTTTATATCCGTTTTCATTTTTCGAGAGAGAGAGAGAGAGAGAGAGAGAGAGAGAGAGAGAGAGAGAGAGAGAGAGAGAGAGAGAGCGCCATCCATTGCTACAAGGAAAACGTGGCAGTTGTTCGTGTATGGAGGGTGGGGTCTGGGACGCAGTGCACTGTGTTGGTACACTTACTAAATCTTTTCACTACACAGTGTTACACTAACACTCTCTCGAAGGTTTTCATTACAGATGATGCATGGAATATTTCGCTTGTCTTCTTTTAGCGCAGCTCAGCTGACGTACGTCAACATGTGTGATCACACACGTGTTGGGGAGGGAGGTTGACACTTACCAACACTCACCCATTATCTTCACACTTTAATCTTAATCTTAACTTTACGTTTTTTTTTTTCTTTTAGATATATCCTAACAAATCGTCTTAGTGCACGATAACCCCATAACCCTGGCACCACCCCGGGTTATGGGGGTAGAAGACACCTCCTCCCCTCCGAAGACTTCACCAACAGGTATTCACCAAGTTCTAGATTGTCCAACGCCTCCCCCCCCACACGTCCTCCATTCACATAATTCATAAATCATCTTTTCTCGCGACGTCTGGTGTTCTGTTGATCTGTTTCCTCACGCCCTCTCCTGACACCTCACCTGATTCATCTTTACGTCATTTGGTTTTCAAGTTACGTCTTCTCTTACGTCCGTGTTGCCCCGTCTCTTAACTTTTTACGTAAGTACCATGCCATTCTTCTTACGTATATACTCTCACACACAAACCACAAACACACACACACACACACACACACACACACACACACACACACACCAGCCAAAGCCAGGTACTCATTTATCGACCAAGGTAAGATGAACACCTGTCGTGCCCAGGGTTCGAACCCAGGCGTGGATCATGGTCACCGACCGTGTGTGTGTGTGTGTGTGTGTGTGTGTGTGTGTGTGTGTGTGCGGGCGTGCGCTCATGTCCCATTCTCCCACTTCCTTTTCCCGTAAGTTCTTATCATGAACTTACACACGACCATCCGGTGCCCCGTGTGTGGGGAACTTGGTGAGGTACGTGGATTCCCCGGAACATCTGGGAGGCACCAGCGCCCTGCACGGTGGTTACACAGGAACCATGAACGTCAGACAACCTAAGTGTCATCATAACGACACTGGCCACTGAACCGGAGTTACCACGTCACCACAGAGGTCAACTGACTACAGTGGCTACATAACCACAGTCAAGTCATTCACCCACAAAGACCATGTAGCCACAATTACCGTGGCTACGTAACCACAGTTAAGTCATTCAGCCATAAAGACCACGAGGCCACAATTACTGTGGCTACGTAACCACAGTTAAGTCATTCAACCACAAAGGCCACGTAGCCACAATTACTGTGGCTACGTAACCACAGTGACCACATCAACACAGAGATCACACAACCACACTGACCACGTGAATAATGGTATACCTCTCCTGTACGCACTTAAGAGCACAGCTTTAGAGATTTCAGTCCTTCTCAGGGTTTCGCTTCCTTTATCGCGTATGTATGGTTTATGAAGAGCCTCAGCACATTTTCTAACTCCGCAATCTCTCCCGCCTTGAAATGTCATGTTGGTATACAACAATATTCCATCCGTGATGAGATTACCGCCTTGGAGAACGTCTTCATTGGATTTTCTTCCTTCGCCTTGAAGGTCTGCAAGATCCAGCAAACAATTTGTTTTCTGAAGAGGTAACTGTTGCTTCGTTCGCTGAATGCAGAGTCGTCAGACATCATTACCCCGAGGTTTGACACACTGTTCAGTCGTGATATGACGACGTATGTTTTCCGTCCAGTAATCTGTGATTTCTTCGCTCTTCCCATACAGGAGGAGTTGGCATTTACCCCCTGATGAGTATCTGGTGAGTACCTGGTGAATACCTGGTGAATATCACGTTTACGGTGGCCCAGCAGAAGACTCTGTTCCGTCAAGTTTTAGTTTATCAGAGTCCACATCTAAGGCGAGATCGTACATATTCGATTATCATCTGAAAAGGATGCTATGATATCAACTCGTATTTGCGTCATTTCTGCGGCAGTATCAGGATATGAGGATGAGGGAATAGAAAGGGTGCGAGCATGTGTCCTTGTGGGGATTGAGATTTTACCATAGTATCGTTGGAAACACCCAGACTCACAGTGTTCTGATCTGTCTATGAAGTTGTATTTCCATCTCCTACCTCTACCGGTTATTTACATCTGACGAATTTCATGTGCTATGCCACCATGGTCACATTAGCACATTATACAGTCAGTGTATATCACATCCGTCTCTTTATATCACATCTGTATTCTCTTTCGTCTTTCTGTGCGTCTAAAAATCTTGTAGCAGTGTTCACACGACCGAGAGGGAGGAAAGACTTTTCCCGCCCTAAAGCCATGTTGTTCGGGTTATGCAGATTATTCCATTCCATAAAGTCGATCAATTCACAACTTTAGGAGAGCCGAAAATTATGACAATGTGCGACATCAGTTCTATTTTCTGGTATCTTTTGGGGGAATGGATGGGGGGGTTGGGGGATCGGGGGGGAGTTGATCTGCATTCTCCTTTGTGCAGTGGAGAGAGACGAGTCACTTCCAAACTCCCGGGGATGATGCAAGGGTTCCGACTTTTAAGTCCACACAATACTGAGTGCTCCTTCCTGCAAGTGACGTTTCGCACGTCGTAATAGAGTTCTGGTCTTGTCCTGAGGCAGAGCACTTGGGTATGTTCTCAATGGCTCTCTCGAAGTCCTGTGGTGAGAGGATGAGATCTGCTTTGTGTGATATAGAGGGATTACCATCTGGGTCCTTTACATGTACAACTATCTTTGGCTCAACGAAAGGACGAATCACATTGATCTCTTACCGTCTTAGTCATCTCCTGGTAATTATTGGCTGGGCTTAAACAGTGACTAACCTAAATGATCCAAGAATATATCATTTTTTCCTCTCAGTACAGCCAGGGTATTTCCATACCGGAAGTTAAGGCGAACTGTTGAATAAAACATTGTGGAATGCTTTGCTTCCTGATAACTCGGGAGGATTTTTTTTTTTGGTAGGTCAGAGATAAAGTTTTTGAGAAAACATCCAAAAGCGTTTTCATAAATGCTTTAATTAGCCGTAACAATTACGGGCTTCATTTATATTCATAAATCCTGGTAGATTAAGCTGAATATGACCCACTTAACAACCTGACTGTGTTATAACACCTAAGGACGTACAACAACACTGAATATCAAACTAAATGTAACCTTGACTTGTGTCAAAACTCTGGTCCGGGTTTGAGAGCTGCAGGGAACATGAACATGTTTCCGTATGTTGCGTCCCCACACACACAGACCCAAGCCAACACGTACAATGACTAATGCAAGAGCGCGAGGATAACACGACTCACATGGCCTGAAAGTTGTCACCATGAGCATGGCTGGGTGATGGTGGTTGGCGATGGTGTGGTAATGGTGGTTGTGGCAGTGGAGGGACGTGTCAGAGTTAATAAGTAGTGGCGGTGAGGATGGATGACTGGTGGTGGTTGAAGGACTGCGACTTATCCTGATGACTGAGAGGTTGTTGCTGGTGGTGATGGTCGAGACGAAAGGATATAAAACAAGAATGATGAAGTCTGGTTGAGGCAAACGTTCGCTGATACAAGTGTTAGACGATGATAAATAATCAGTAGTCTCTTGTTTCGAGTCAATATGGCATATGTGCAGCACAGGTGAAGTATTAGCTGCAATCGCAATTCATTTCGCACTTTTTGAACCAGATTGTGACCTATGCCATCAAATACAACGAGACAGGTGAGTCGACCAACTCCATCAATCTCATCTCAGTTTCATTAACCTGCGATAACTTCAGATTTAATTACTCTGATCTCTGCTGGTAAAACGTTGTCCCATTGAAATTCGTGACCCTGAATTTTGATGGTTACTTGAACAAAGCAAAGAACAAAATATCTCTAATTCACATGGCAAAATACAGAAGCTGCCGAAGATGGTGTGTTGGATAATCAGAAACCTTAAAACGAGACAAGAAGGATCAACATACATGTCGTATCTCCCTCCGAAAGAGACGATCTCCTTTGTATTTTGTTCAGCTTATCGTCCTGGGTAGGTGATCAGTACATCTATCATAAATCATTTCCAGCTCCCGGCTACGGATTCGGGGAAAAGAAAAAATCGACTACCAGCTTCTGGTTACCATGTTTGGTGGCTTACAAGATTGGAGTGAAGAGATGGTGTCCACCGCAAATCATTGATACAACTGCAAAAAACATATTGGGGTTAAGTGTCACAGAATGGACTTACCCTGTGAACACAGTGTAAGAAAGTGTCCTAAACTGCCTTCAGCTGCAAGCAACTGACCCATATTAATCTGTGCTTTCACCTGCACTTGGAAAAACAAAATGACAGTTCTAGTGAGATATGTTAATTCATCTCTCTTCTATAAAGAGGATCATAGAAGAAACACAGGAATTACGGAAGCAAAATTGTTCACCAATACTCCCGGAAAAACTCCTCTTAAAAGATATGACCTCATGGAAATAAGCACTTCCTCAGTTATGGCTACGGTACTGTTGTAAACGTATACCATTCTGTAACTCTTAGCTAGAAAAGGGCCCAAAGGTCATTTGTTGCCTGGGATGCTCCAGTACAACTACTGAACTGCTGGGTCAGTCACGAACCCACGGTCATCATAACAACTGTTAGAGACGACCAGTACAGACGTGGAAGATACTGCAGGTCCTATTGCCTAACCAGAGAAGACGTATCAAGCTTTTCTGACATTCTCTGATAAGCCGTGGGCAGTAGTTAAATAGGTTCCTGGACCTAACCTTCCATATACCTTTTAACAGTCTCATTGTTATGCCTCCACAGCTCAGTCTCGGGCCAAGTTATTGTTCTGTTCGTCTGCTCAATCAGGTTGTCGAAGGCCGCGGCATGTGTGATTAACTAACCACACACACACACACACACACACACACACACACACACACACACACACACATACACGCGCGTCTCTCTAGAATTTCTCTGCTCGATAGTCTACAGCGCTTTCGGACCCTGGATGGTTAATACTATGACACTGTATCAAAACTTTACCTTTCGATTTCAACAGCAAAGATCGGCTCAATCTTCGTAGCCTGTCTCGCCCACCGGGAGCTATCCTTATGGTTGTAAATTTGGGAATCCTCGCCGTCCAGGACTACCCATGGGTGACCTGAGACCCATCTCTGCCGTCGACGCTCAAGTCAGTAGAGTCTGAGCGTCTCAAGTCGTTCACAGTATCTCTGATTCGCGAGGGCGACAACTACGGCCGTGAGAGATCTTCTTCACACACGCCAACACTGCAATTTCGCCCGTCCTGAGAGGCGATGTTTACACACGGCAGGATACTGCTTGGGGTAGTAACACTGCCTTGAAGAGCGTCACCAACGGATCTTATCTCTGTTGTGTTTACGATAAACTGTTGCTCTGTAGCGTTAACTGAAGGTATAGATATCTGCCACTCTGACTCACATATGACATCTATGATACAGCTCGCTTTTATCTCGTATTCCATATCTTCTTTCTATGTATAAAACATGGGCTTTAGATGAGGACACGCGGAGGAGGTTGGAAGTGTTAAGAATGAGAACAACATATGGTGTGAGGTGGTATGATTGAGCGAGTAATAAAAGGGTAAGAGAAACGTGTGGTAATGAGAAGAGTGTGGTTGACAGAGCAGAAGAGAGTGTGTTGAAATGGTTTGGACAATGGAAGAAGTGAGTGAGGAAAGGTTGACAACGAGGATATATTTTTTAGAAAAGGAAAGGACAAGGAGAAAGGGGGTGACCAAACCGGAGATGGAAGGACGGACTGAAAATTATTCTGGGTGACCAGAGCCTGAGCATGCAGGAGCGTGCAAGGCTTGCACAGGATAGAGTGAACTAGAGCGATGTGGTGTACAGGGGATGACGTATCGTTAATGACCTGAACGAGGGCATATGATGTAGCAAGAGGAAACCACTGAAAGGTCTGTAGAGAGAGAGAGAGAGAGAGAGAGAGAGAGAGAGAGAGAGAGAGAGAGAGAGAGAGAGAGAGAGAGAGAGAGAGAGAGAGAGAGAGAGTGTTACCTTACTCGCCTGCAAGAGTTTACGCCGCGAGTGAAAAGTCACCTTCAGCAAGACTGTATCACTGGGATTACAGTCTCGTCAAAAAACTCGCTCTAAAGGAGTCCATCAATTCCCTGAAACTGGAAGTAGCGCAGCTCTCAGCTGGAGGAACCTCTGGAAAGGTTGTCTTAGGTAACACTGCAACCTTTTCTTAGAAAGGGGCCATGGATAATCATAAATATATATATATATATATATATATATATATATATATATATATATATATATATATATATATATATATATATATATATATATATGTTCAGTGTTGTAAATGGAAATGGAAATGGTGAAGAGCTTGTAGATTTATGTGCTGAAAAAAGACTGATGATTGGGTATACCTGGTTTAAAAAGCGAGATATACATAAGTATACTTATGTAAGTAGGAGAGATGGCCAGAGAGCGTTATTGGATTACGTGTTAATTGACAGGCGTGCGAAAGAGAGACTTTTGGATGTTAATGTGCTGAGAGGTGCAACTGGAGGGATGTCTGATCATTATCTTGTGGAGGCTAAGGTGAAGATTTGTATGGGTTTTCAGAAAAGAAGAGTGAATGTTGGGGTGAAGAGGGTGGTGAGAGTAAGTGAGCTTGAGAAGGAGACCTGTGTGAGGAAGTACCAGGAGAGACTGAGTACAGAATGGAAAAAGGTGAGAACAATGGAAGTAAGGGGAGTGGGGGAGGAATGGGATGTATTTAGGGAATCAGTGATGGATTGCGCAAAAGATGCTTGTGGCATGAGAAGAGTGGGAGGTGGGTTGACTAGAAAGGGTAGTGAGTGGAGGGATGAAGAAGTGAGAGTATTAGTGAAAGAGAAGAGAGAGGCATCTGGACGATTTTTGCAGGGAAAAAATGCAATTGAGTGGGAGATGTATAAAAGAAAGAGACAGGAGGTCAAGAGAAAGGTGCAATAGGTGAAAAAAAGGGCAAATGAGAGTTGGGGTGAGAGAGTATCATTAAATTTTAGGGAGAATAAAAAGATGTTCTGGAAGGAGGTAAATAAAGTGCGTAAGACAAGGGAGCAAATGGGAACTTCAGTGAAGGGCGCAAATGGGGAGGTGATAACAAGTAGTGGTGATGTGAGAAGGAGATGGAGTGAGTATTTTGAAGGTTTGTTGAATGTGTTTGATGATAGAGTGGCAGATATAGGGTGTTTTGGTCGAGGTGGTGTGCAGAGTGAGAGGGTTAGGGAAAATGATTTGGTAAACAGAGAAGAGGTAGTGAAAGCTTTGCGGAAGATGAAAGCCGGCAAGGCAGCAGGTTTGGATGGTATTGCAGTGGAATTTATTAAAAAGGGGGTGGGACTGTATTGTTGACTGGTTGGTAAGGTTATTTAATGTATGTATGACTCATGGTGAGGTGCCTGAGGATTGGCGGAAATGCGTGCATAGTGCCATTGTACAAAGGCAAAGGGGATAAGAGTGAGTGCTCAAATTACAGAGGTATAAGTTTGTTGAGTATTCCTGGTAAATTATATGGGAGGGTATTGATTGAGAGGGTGAAGGCATGTACAGAGCATCAGATTGGGGAAGAGCAGTGTGAAAGTGTAAGGATGTGTGGACAGGTGTTTTGCTTTACAGATTGGAAAAAAATGAAACAGTCAATGGATATGTATTCATTTATGGATCATGGAGAAGAAGCAGAATTAGGAAGAGAATTGTTTGGAGGATTGGAAAATCTTGTGGAGGAAAGTTGTTCAGGAAAAGGAATTTTATTCGAGGATGTAGTGTGTAAAGCGTATGAACTGGAAAGTATGTAGATGGCCCAAAGGTTTTGTCGGCTGGGATGTGATGTCATCATGTGTTAATTGTTTATGGAGCGGAGGGTCAGGTAAAAGTAGAGTTTAGGACAGTAGAGGGGAAGATACTGCAGTCTTTGCTAGAGGAAGAGTCTTTTAAGTCGTTGTTATGCTTCGGCTGATCTGCAAGTCTGCTGTGTCGTCTTCAGAACAGGTGTCGAAGCTGGGCTGTGCGTTTTGGAGAACAAGTGGAAAAAATTAGAGAAAGTGATAAGAGCAAGGTTATTAGGTTCAGTAGTGTTAGGTACAGGTCAATTGGACGGAGTTAGTATGACATGAAAACGATTAGTGGATTTTAAGATATTGGGTCAAGTCTGAGCGATGAACATGGCAGCGGAGTGGCATCATTAGGTGGGTGAGAGTTGGGAATCTCCCGGTCGGCTGACGATGGTGACGTGGAACGACCTCATCTCGGAAAGCAAAAATGGGTAGTTTGAAGGTAGTGGTTCCACGAATTGTGAGGTGCGACGGCGTGGGATGGATCTGAGTTCGGCGCAGGAGGAATTGGTGGCTGGAGAGAGATGTTTAGACACTGTGGGATTGGGGGGTGGTACTGCTTGAGAGCGTCAGCTAACGGACGTAGCGTTGTGTTGATGAAGTATAAGTGCGTAGGTATGAGAAGCAAGACGGTATTTGAAGTGGTTTGGGACAGGGTTTATGATGACAGATTTGCAGATGATAAAAATGTGCGTAGTGTGGAGGGGAAGAAGGAGAGAGGGAGAAGAATGAGTAGGTAGAGTGGATGATGAGCGAGAATATGTGTGATGGGACGTTGAATGAGAGAGGGTGGAAAGGAGAGGAAGGGTGAAATGAGTGGAATTGGAGGATGTGGTTACGGGGTTGACAGAGGTATTTTCAGGAGAAGGAAGGACAGTGAAGGCGTGCGGGAGAGTGACTTGTTCATCAACGTCAATGCTGGTGACTAGTAAACAAACCATGGCCGTACTTACTGATGCCAAACAGCGAGTGTGGACAGTCAGCCAACAAACATACAGTGTGCACCACTACCCCACAGCTGATCTCTCGCCTCGTTACCAACTCACCTGTAAAGAAAACGTGGACATGAGCATAAATAAGCCAGATAAAGCATGATTAAAGATCCATGAGTTATGTACATTCTCTATGAGTTTTACGAAGCAAACGATGAGGAAAGTTGGGAGAAATTTTGTCAAATACAAACTTGATTAGGAGTGATGGCGGGATGCCCCGATAAGAAGTGCTGTAGGGAGGGTGTCTGATAACACGTCTGGTGAGGACGGGTTGACGTATTTCTATCATAGTGACCAACACAGCAAAGGCAAAACATGTCCTAGGAAAGGCCAACTCCAGAGGAAGGAAAAGTAAAAGAAAGAGAAAGCACAAGTTAATCAGGGCTGTGCAAGTATCTGTAGACCTGACCCTCATAGAAAGAATGGTTGTGTGAAGCAGGGAAGATAGAAGATGGGAGAGAATGCCACACCTCAGGTGTTCGGGGGAAGAAGGAGGTATCATAACAGCCCTCAATCCTCAAAGATGGGGACACACGCAGACAGTTCACGAAAACAATGGTCAAAATTATACTAACAGGGGGAAGTTGGGGCGGAGAGAGAGAGAGAGAGAGAGAGAGAGAGAGAGAGAGAGAGAGAGAGAGAGAGAGAGAGAGAGAGAGAGAGAGAGAGAGAGAGAGAGCAGCAGCAGCAGCAGCAACATCACTGTGTAAGGAAGAGGAAGTTTCCAAGAGAGGTGGTGTTAGAGAATTAATGACACGGAATGCTTTTGATTCCATTCTGGCTAATAAAAAGAATAAGCGACCCCGGACGTATTCCAAAGTTGGGCAAATAAAACCCAGGTGGATATGAAACAGCCGTTTCCCGCGTTAGCGAGCTAGTACCAGAAATGGACGAAGAAAGGCCACATTCAGTCACACTCAGTCTCTTGCTGTCAAGTGTAATGCACCGAAACCACAGCTCCCTCTCTACAATCAGGCCTCACAGGCCTCATATTTACGTCTGATCTGCCTGGCATCCACCATGAGAAAAGAAAATATGAGACACTGCAAACCACAAACAACAGAGCACTCAGAACAATCACTGGCTGCCTAGCAACCACAAGCACATAACACCTACGCCAAGAAACAAAGATCTTCCCATAGCAGCCCCACCTCAATATGCTTGGCACTCATTTATCTGCAGCAGCACTTGACCTGTCTCATCCAAAACCACTCCATAGCTAGCCAACAACCCCTACTTAGAAATAAAAACTTAATCATTCCATTCTGTATAGTTCAGCAACCTATACTTACAGATCCTCCCCCATCCTTAACAAGCAGAGCACCATTACAACGTACATACAGTGAAACGAACCAACAAGCAGTGCACATCTACCCTTTCACTGTAGGTTTAAACACCAGCCCACTAGACATATACAAGTTACACTTTCTCATCTACGCAATAGACATAACCCATCTATACGACAATACAAACACAGGTTCAAGATATCACAAGATCCCTTATGCCCAAGATGTAGCTTCCACATAGAAGACACTAAACACATTCCTCAACTGCCCTGCACAGCACTCGCCTCACACTGATACACACACACTGTGATCACCACGCTCCCTGAACTGTGGTTCCGCCATAACACTGCGGGAGCTCCATAGAGGAGATGTGATAGACGTAGAGGGGCAAAGTTGTAAAAGTTTCCAGCGTTTCTTCGCGGACGCGAGAAACAGCGATCAAATATAATAAATAAATAAATGAATAATGATAAGATATATATATATATATATATATATATATATATATATATATATATATATATATATATATATATATATATATATATATATATATGGCACTATGCATGCATAGCGCCATCGTAGAAAGGCAAAGGGGATAAAGGTGAGTGCTCAAATTACAGAGGTATAAGTTTATTGAGTATTCCTGGGAAATTATATGGGAGGATATTGATTGATTGGGGAAGAGAAGTGTGGTTCAGAAGAGGTAGAAGATGTGTGGATCAGGTGTATGCTTTGAAGAATGTATGTGAGAAATACTTAGAAAAACAGATGGATTTGTATGTAGCATTCATGGATCTGGAGAACGCATATGATCACGTTGATAGAGATGCTCTGTGGAAGGTATTAAGAGCATTTAGTGTGGGAGGTGAGTTGCTAGAAGCAGTGAAAATCCTTTTTATCGAGGATGTACGGCATGTGTACGAGTAAGAAGAGATGAAAGTGATTGGTTCCAAGTGAATGTTAGTTTGCGGCAGGGATACGTGATGTCTCATTGGTTGTTTAATTTGTTTATGACTGGGATTGTTAGGGAGGTGAATGCAAGAGTTTTGGAGAGAGGGGCAAGTATGCAGTCTGCTGTGGATGAGAGGGCTTGGGAAGAGAGACAGTTGTCGTTCGCTGATGATACAGCGATGGTGGCTGATTCGGGTGAGAAACTGCTGAAGCTGGTGAATGAGTTTAGTAAAATGTGTGAAAGAAGAAAGCTGAAAGTAAATGTGAATAAGAGCCAGATTATTAGGTACAGTAGGGTTGAGGGACAAGTCAACTGGGAGGTAAGTTTGAATGGAGAAAAACTGGAGGAAGTGAAATGTTTTAGATATCTGGGAGTGGATTTAGCAGGGAATGGAACCACGGAAGCGGAAGTGAGTTACAGGGTTGGTTGGGAAGGGGACGAAGGTTCTGGGAGCGTTGAAAAATGAGCAAAAATGGGTGTTTGAAGGATTAGTGGTTCCAACAATGTTATATGGTTGCGAGGCGTGGCCTATAGATAGGGTTGTGCGGAGGAGGGTGGATGCGTTGGAAATGAGATGTTTGAGGACAATATGTGGTGTGAGGTGGTTTGATCGAGTAAGTAATGAAAGGGTAAGAGAGATGTGTGGTAATAAAAAGAAAGTGGTTGAGAGAGCAGAAGAGGGTGTATTAAAATGGTTTGGTCACATGGAGAGAGAGAGAGAGAGAGAGAGAGAGAGAGAGAGAGAGAGAGAGAGAGAGAGTTTGTGTGTGTGTGTGTGTGTGTGTGTGTGTGTGTGTGTGTGTGTGCGCTCCATTAAGTGTGAAGCGGGAAAATTACTCCAGTCTCAGGGTTTGGAAAAGTACACGAAATGTCGTAAGGTAAGGTCATCTCATTACCAAAACTAACCTCTGGTTTTCTCGTTTAAAGAATCACCTTCAGTTGGACTTGTCTAATCAAGGAACACGAGGAAATCAGGATAATATGGGAGATTACGTTGAGGAATTACTGTAGGAATGGAACTCTTTCTCTATAAGTTTACATGTATTATCTAGAAACCACATTACGTATAATATCTTTTCCTTAATCGTGACTGTTCCATTTGTTGCTCACCGATGATGCGTCATACTTAGCCGAAGATGAGTCTAAGTTATGAAGGTAAAGTTACGTAAGTTCCTAAGGCTCCTCTAATTACCAGGAAAATCGAACTTATAGCTACGCTCCGGGTGAGCTGACCACGCGCAGACATAACAAGCTAGCCCACATGCCTAGCTCCTGTCGTCTACAGCGAGACCAGAAGGCAATACGTCAATACTGATAACATCGGCCACAGGTTGTGTGTCGCCGATACTCATAACTTACCTTTATCAAATTTAAATATGTGGTCCATAAGGACGAATCTCGGTGATCTGGGTCGCTGTGGCAGACGTCACTAGGCACTGGTAACACTTGCAGTAGTGTAGACTCGTTTCTTTGTTCTTATTTTCAGTTTTCGTATATTCAATTTCACAATCTATCTGATTTCACTGGTACTATGCAACAACAGAAGAGGTGTAGTCCACTTGAAGAACTGGACGCCAACAGGAACTCTGTTCAACACCTACACACACGAGTCGTCTCCATCATTCACTGAACGAGGTTTCCCAATTACACCTTCCAGGGCTGGCCTCGACACTTTCCCGCGGTGGCTATAAGGTGTGGGTGTGTCTAGGTATATCTTGCTGGCTCTCTCACGCGCGCACACTCCATACCATCTGCTGTACTAGTTCATACTGGTGGTGCGTTTCGTGGGGACGAAGTCGTATGGTCCCTCGTCGAACTGATAAGAGCAACGCTCCGTAACACTCGGGTGCTCATGGCAGCGATACCCCAGTTCACGTGCCTTCCTCTGCACCCGGAGGCTCTCAACATCGCATCTGGTGCAAAAGTTTACAGTATCGACCAGATGCTGCGGGCGGGAAATGGTGATCGTGATCTACGTGCGCCTGGGCGAAGTGAGTTCCAAGTTTACCAACACACGGTCGAAAACTTGTGAAACAGAGCCCAGACGTCTGCTAATGGACTTGTCCGATAAGATATTGGTTGTGTCGACAGCGTGGACGCAACTGACCCAAGAGATGTTATCATATCACAGTCGCAGCCCAGTTGGGGACTCAGAAACCATTAGGTCTACTGATGACCCGGGCTGGGTGTCTCCTCTCATGATGCTGATGGATTGGTTTCTCTTCTGCTTAATGATGGCTCGTCCACACCTCGTCCCACGACTGGTTATACGAGCGTCTCGTTGTACAGGACACGGCCAATTAACTTTCACGTTATCAGGCTTCATCATTATGACGTACGTGCGGAAGAAAAAAATTGAGAAGATTCAAATAGCTCTCATATATATATATATATATATATATATATATATATATATATATATATATATATATATATATATATATATATATATATATATATTGACTATCTTATTTATAACTACCATAAGTCTTATTTCTACTATTTCTATGAGAGAGCTCTGGCGTTGTCAAAGATCTTTTTAAATGCTCCTGCAACCCAACACTGCGCTGCTTCCAGCCAAAGGTGGCTTTTCACGCGCGGTGTCACCTCGAACAGGTGGAGTTCGGTAACACAGCATTTATCAACAGCATATGATAAGGGTGATAGGGATGCTTTGAGGAGGGTCTGACAAATACCTAGTGTGGCAGGGAAGCTGTCAGGAGCAGTGAGGAATCATCATCAAGAGAGTAAGGCGTGCGCGCGACAAGTAGGAAAAGAGGAAGGTGAGTGATTCCATGTGAATGTGATTCTGGGGAAAGGGTGTGTATGATGTCACCATGGCTGTTTAATCTGTTTGTGGATGGTGGGGTGAAGGGAGGTGAATGTAAGGGTCCTCGAGAGAGGGGCAGGTATGCAGACTGCTGGAGGTGGGAGCAGGGAGGAGGGTCAGTTATTGTTTACTAATGACACTGCACTGGTGGTAAATATGAGTGCAGAGGCTGGTGGTAGAGTGCGTGGAAGGGGAACACTGAGAGTAGAGGTGAATAAAAGTAAGGTTATAAGGTTTACCAGTGAAAAAAGACGGGGTTCTTGGAGTGCGCGTTTGAAAGGAGAGACACCTGAGAGTGGGTTTAGCAGGGAATGGGACAATGTGAGTTAAAGTATGTCATAGGGTGGGTGAAGAGGTACAGGTTACGGGCGTACTGAGGAATGTACGGAAAGGTCGCTGTCCTTAATGGGTATGTTTGATGGTATAGTAGTCCCATCGATGTTGTGAGGATGTCAGGCGTGGGCCTTACAAAGAAAATGTAAAGAAGGTGAGTGTGTTGGAAATGAAATGTTGGACAATATGTAGTGTGATGTGGTTTGATCGAGTAAGCAATGATAGGGAAAGAGAGATGTGTGGTAGTGAAAGAAGTATGTATGACAGAGCTGAAGAGGGTGTGACGAAACGGTTTGGAAATATAGAAGGTGACTAAGGAAAGGATGACTCAGACGTTTATACATGTTAGATAGAAAAGAAGGAAACCATGGAGGAGGTGGAAGGACAGAGTGATGAATGTTTAAAGTTTCGGGGCCTGAAAATACAGGAGGATGCGCTGCGTATAAGGGACAGAATAAATTGGAGCAATGTGGTATACAAGGGACGACATGCTGTGAATAGGCTGGACCAAGGCATGTGAAGCAGACGGGGGAAGGAAAGGTCTGCGGGGCCAGATTGTGGATAGGGTTTATGGTTTCGGTGCATTATACATGACACCTACAAGGTGTGAGAGCGAATGAAGCCATTTCTTCGTCTGTTTCTGATATTACCTAGATTAATGCAGAAAATGGTGAACATAGACGTGTATATATATATATATATATATATATATATATATATATATATATATATATATATATATATATATATATATATATATATACATATATATATATATATATCCCTGGGGATAGGGGAGAAAGAATACTTCCCACGTATTCCCTGCGTGTCGTAGAAGGCGACTAAAAGGGGAGGGAGCGGGGGGGCTGGAAATCCTCCCCTCTCAATTTTTTTTAATTTTCCAAAAGAAGGAACAGAGAAGGGGGCCAGGTGAGGATATTCCCTCAGTGGCCCAGTTCTCTGTTCTTAACGCTACCTCGCTAACGCGGGAAATGGCGAATAGTTTGAAAAAAAAAAATAAATATATATATATATATATATATATATATATATATATATATATATATATATATATACTTATCTATCTATCTATTATACTTTGTCGCTGTCTCCCGCGTTAGCGAGGTAGCGCAAGGAAACAGACGAATGGCCCAACCCACCCACATACACATGTATACACATACACGTCCACACACGCATATATACATGCCTATACATTTTAACGTATACATATACATACATACAAAGGACATATACATATAAACACATGTACATAATTCATACTTGCTGCCTTTATTCATTCCCGTCGCCACCCCGCCACACATGATATGACGACCCCCTCCCACCGCATGTGCGCGAGGTAGCGCTAGGAAAAAACAAAGGCCACATTCGTTCACACTCAGTCTCTAGCTATCATGTATAATGTACCGAAACCACAGCTCCCTTTCCACATCCAGGCCCCACAAAACTTTCCATGGTTTACCCCAGACGCTTCACATGCCCTGATTCAATCCATTGACAGCACGTCGACGCCGGTATACCACATCGTTCCAATGCATTCTATTCCTTGCATGCCTTTCACCCTCCTGCATGTTCAGACCTCGAGCACTCAAAAGTTTTTTCACTCTATCCTTCCACCTGCAATTTGGTCTCCCACTTCTCTTCGTTCCCTCCACCTCTGACACATATATCCTCTTGGTCAATCTTTCTCACTCATTCTCTCCATGTGACCAAACCATTTCAAAACACCCTCTTCTGCTCTTTCTCAACCATACTCTTTTTGTTACCACACATATCTCTTACCGTTTCATTACTTACTCGATCAAACCACCTCACACCACATATTGTCCTCAAACATCTCATTTCCAACACATCCACCCTCTTCCGCACAACTCTATCCATAGCCTACGCCTCGCAACCATATAACATTGCTGGGACCACTGTTCCTTCAAACATACCCATTTTGCTTTCCTAGAACCCCCCCTTTAAGAAAGTCCTGGTGGTACAATGATCTCCTTTCCATAGTTTCCAGAGGGTCTGATGATCAACTCTCCCAAGTTAACTTGACCCACATGCCCTAAGCCGTTATGATGGTTCACTTTCCCTCTTCTGTAGTTATCAATTTGGTTTTTGCTCCCGAGACCTAGCTGCCTGTGCGCCCCCACCACTAGCTAGACCGCGCAATACTCGGCAAGCTGCTGCGTCATGTGGTTACTGTGTGGCCGTTGGCAACTCAAGGGTGGGCTGTTTTGATTACTGTCTTTTTTCCCCTACACCTCGAAGCTGTGGAACTCTGTACCCCTCTCATGTCTTTCCCAATAACTATGACCTGGCACTTTTTACAAGACAGTGTTTTTACTTCCCACAGAATTCGTAAATACTTTCCCTTGTCTCCTCTTTTTTCGTTGCATTAACCTATCTATATTCTAATTAAGGGCCGGCCATGATATGGGCTTCTGTCTGTGATTGGATCCTCCAACGTGAAAAACACAAAGGATGCGCTACTTCCAGTAATAAGGAAACGATGGGCTCTTTAGGAGTGAGTTCTTTGGCGAGATTGTACTCTCAGTGATACAGCATCGATAAAGGTGACTTCGCACCTGTGATGTAACCTCATTTATTCGGATTCCGGTAAAACACACACACACACACACACACACACACACACACACACACACACACACACACACACACACACACGTGCGCGCACTGTCTCGTCGCCATGACTTCAGCCAGAACAGCGACAGGAGAGCACAGTGCCTGGCAAGCACAGGCCTAAGCCAAGCACTAACGGGCCAACAGAGATCCGGCCAGGATAACATGGAGTCAAGCGGCGTCACCATACGTCGTGCTGAGAGGCCAGTAAAGCCTCAGCCCGAATATTGATTCGCTGCCAGCATCTGATCCTGACGACAGACTGGCCCGTCTCCCTGGGGACCTGGGAAAGCTTAAGGTCGGTCATCCTCCCTAGCTGGTCAGCTCACTAACACCTGTCTTGTAACCATATAAAGGTATGTACGTATATATGAATTAGAAATCGTGGTCCTTCCAGTGTTGATTCTTAAATATCACATGGCTGGAGGTACCATAACTTGGATATTAAAAACTGCAATATTTCTACTTATAACAACTTACATGAATTTTATTACTCTCGCTGTCGACAAATGACATTACCAAGGAAAAAACCCAAACATGGAAGTAATAAGGTAAAAAAAAAAACCTAAGTTATTACGAAATCCAAAGTGAAAATTGATGTAAAGCTTCGTCCTTCATCAAACCTGGAAGGAACTCTGAAATAAAGATTGACAAGATCTATATCAACAGAGACAAAAGCAGCTCATTAGACCAAGAAAATTCTTTCTTGTGAAGATCACTTGTGCCTGACCTGAGCATCACAGTCATCGCTTTATCAACCAGTGATCATACTACCTCTCAGTCACCGCTTTACCAGCCTAATGATCAGGGCTTTTCTAAAAGTTATCATATTATACCATTCTGGTTTCACTTCGACTTCTTTCTTTTGTAATTTTCCAAAAGAAGGAACAGAGAAGGGGGCCAGGTGAAGATATTCCCTCAAAGGCCCAGTCCTCTGTTCTTAACGCTACCTTGCTAACGCGGGAAATGGCGAATAGTATGAAAGAAAGATATATATATATATATATATATATATATATATATATATATATATATATATATATATATATGTATATATGTATATATATATATATATATATATATATATATATATATATATATATATATATATATATATATATATATATATCTTTCTTTTTTCTTTCATACTACTCGCCATTTCCCGCGTTAGCGAGGTAGCGTTAAGAACAGAGGACTGGGCCTTTGAGGGAATATCCTCATCTGGCCCCCTTCTCTGTTCCTTCTTTTGCAAAAAAAAAAAAAAAAAAAAAACAAGAGGGGGGGAGGGGATTTCCAGCCCCCCGCTCCCTTCCCTTTTAGTCGCCTTCTACGACACGCAGGGAATACGTGGGAAGTATTCTTTCTCCCCTATCCCCAGGGATAAATAAATATATATATATATATATATATATATATATATATATATATATATATATATATATATATATATATTCATATATATATATATATTATCCCTGGGGATAGGGGAGAAAGAATACTTCCCACGTATTCCCTGCGTGTCGTAGAAGGCGACTAAAAGGGGAGGGAGCGGGTGGCTGGAAATCCTCCCCTCTCGTTTTTTTTTTTTAATTTTCCAAAAGAGGGAACGGAGAAGGGGGCCAGATGAGGATATTCCCTCAAAGCCCCAGTCCTCAGTTCCTAACGCTACCTTGCTAATGCGGGAAATGGCGAATAGTATGAAAGAAAGAATATATATATATATATATATATATATATATATATATATATATATATATATATATATATATATATATATATATATATATATATTCCTATGAGTCCACGGGGAAAATGAAACACGATAAGTTCCCAAGTGCACTTTCGTGTAATAATCACATCATCAGGGGAGACACAAGAGAGAAATATAACAGTCAGTTGATATACAACGAAGAGATGTAGCTAGGACGCCATTTGGTAAACATGCGATTGTCCAAGATTATTTGGCAAATTCTCTGAGTCGATTACTCCAAAACTGGAGGCGATCACGATTGATGATCAGGGACCAGATCTGATCACCCAGGTGTATAACACGATATTTTTTTTCACCCTCACGTTATCATCCCAGAAAGGAAGTGAAGTGACTATTTTTCTCTCTCCCACAGACCCAGCTCCGGGCGCGAACGTTCTCCGCAAATCGTGTGGCACGGCAGTTTCACCCGCCTCCAGATGATCATCTTCACCACGAAGTGAGGTTCGAGTTATGCCTCCCTCTTCCTGAAAGCATTGAACTGCTTAAGGGTGAAGGAGAAATATGTAGGGCGAGTACGTTTGCCGCATATATAGGGCGGATACACTCACAAGGTTTATGACACGGCTCCAGCCCTTAATTTGTGGGCTTGGTGACGGCTCTTTGTGGTGGCAGCCATGGGGGACCACCAAGGTGACCCTCACACCACAGGTCACGCCCACATGGCCTCTCCTGCTCACACTCGCCCATAAACGAGGAAGCAACGTAGTGAGCTACATGCTGGTCATGTGACGCATAGCACACTAATGGTGCTGGATCATCACCCACACGCACAGCAGCACCACCAGCTGCAGAAACTCCCGCTATTGCACTATAAATAACGAACATCATCATTGTTATCTTTATCGTTATATCCATCATTATCTGTATCATTAGAGCTGTAACATTATTCCATCATTATGTTCTTTAAATGATCATTAACACTGACCTCAGTGCCATGGGATGGATCAAATTCATCAAGCCTTATTAGTTCACTCAGTTGATGAACATTCTCAACAGCTGTGTGCAGACAACATGAACGTCTGCAGCTATCAAGACTCTTCTACTTCACTTTACAAAGCTGGTGCGTCCACAGAGATCAAAGAGCAACGCCACACACAAAACACTGCCACTCCATCCGATTCAAATGATTTCTTCTGGCATTTTCATATGAAACATCCCGGCCCTAGACTGCTCTCGGTCAACCTATCACTTTGATAAAACTCTACATGAATTTATCACCCTAGAAAGACTTCATCTTTGCAGTTTTTTACTATTACTACTACTACTACTACTACTACTACTATTACTACTGCCAATAATAATAATAATAATAATAATAATAATAATAATAATAATAATAATAATAATAATAATAATAATAATAATGGTAATAATGATAATAACAATGTTCATAATACTAATAATAATAATTATCATTATCATTACTATACAAGTTTCTCGTTTCCTCTCACATCATTGTAGCACCAGCTACAGATGAGGAAACAGCCTATTTGCTCACGTCGTCATTAGCTGTCATATGATATGCACCAAAGCCAGATGCCATATCCACAGCCATTCCCTAAAGTCTTTTCTGTAATTTCCCGACCATTTTCTTCGCCCTGATCCAGCCCACTGATAGCACGTCATCCCCTGTATATCTCATCGTTCCAGTTCTCTGATCCCATGCACGCCTCTCACTTTCCTGTATGTTCAGTCCCCAAAAACTCAAAGCCTCATTCATTCAAGTCAATTCTTCAACCTTCAACCCTGTTCCTTGATCCCTCCACTTTTGATACAAATATCCTTTAATCAGACTCTCTTCACTCATCCTCTCCATATGTCTAAACCACTTCAGTACAGCCTATTCAGCTCTGCCAGTCATCCTACTACCACACCTCTCTCTTACACTATCGTTTCTATTATGATCATCTTTCCTCACACCACATATTGTCTTCATGCATTTCATACCCAAACCCATCCACTCTCGCTCTTTTTGTACACAGAGCCCACGATTCGCACCAGAGGAACTACCATATCATCAAACACACCCAACTGACATCAAGAAACGAAAGAGTCATGGCGAATGGTTTTATGAAAGGAGAAGAGTTTGAGAGAGCCCCGGGAAAGATAAACTGTGGCAAAGCTGGAGTAGATAGGATTGCTGATGAATTTGTAAAGAAAGGGCTTACAGTGTTGTCGACCGGTAAATCAAGACTTTCATCTTATGTATGGCTCAAGCTGAGGTTCATGTATAGTGCCATTATAAAAAGGCAAGGGGGACAAAAGTGAATGCTGGAATTACAGAGGTATAATTCTATTGAAAATATTTCTGAAGTTGTTTGGGGGAATAGTGACTGAGAGGGTGATGGCATGCAGAGACCCTGGGACTAGGGAGGAGCAATGTGGCCTTAAGAGTGGAACAGGACGTCTGGAGCACGTGATTGCTTTCAACCGTATGAGTAAGAGGTATCTAGAGAAAGAGGAATTTGTATTTGCCAGGGTTATAAAGTTTCGCGCGCGCGCGCGCGAGAGAGAGAGAGAGAGAGAGGGGGGGGGGGGGGGCTGAGTGTAAGCCTGAATGGAGAGAACTTGGCGACAGAGGAGAACTTAAAATGATCTAGAATGAACATGGTAACGGTTCGAGCCATAGAAGCTGAAGTAAGCCATAGGGAGGATGAAGAGGTTAAAGACCTGGGTGCACTGAGGAGTGTGTGGAGTGAGGTCACTGTCTGTGAGGGTTAAGATGGTCATGGTTCGTGATGCAGTAGCCTCGATTGTGCTGAATGGATGGCTGATGATCAACTAAGAAATGATAGGGTAAGAGAGAGGTGTGGTAGTACGAAAGGTATGGATGAAAGAGCTGAAGAGGATGCACGGAATGGTTTGGACTAATGGAGAGGAGGAGTGACAAGAGGATTACTAAGAAGGCATACATGTTAGAAGTGATGGGAAAAAGGACTTAAGGAAGACCAAATTGGAGATGGATGAAGTGAGGTATGTTTACAGTGATCTGGCCCTGAGCACGCAGGAGGGTGAGAGGTATGAGACTGTGCGAATTAGAGGGATGTGGTATACAAGGGGGCGACGTGGTGTCAGCAGGCAGAACCTTGGCATATGGAGTGGTCAAAGCAAACCATGGAAAGAGCTGTGGAGCTTTGAATGTGGATAAGGATCTGGTTTCGGAGCATTGATACATATGACAACTAGACAACGGACGTGGACCAATGAGGATATTGGAAGTCTGTTCTTAGTGTTACCTTGTTGTTCGGGAAAAGGCGAAGAATGAAAAAATTCTATCATTATCATAATTATCATTATCATTATCATTATTATCATTATCATTATCATTAATATTATTATCATTATTATTATCATTATTATCATTATTATCATTATTATTATTATCATCATTATCATCATCATCATCATCATTACTATCATTATCATCATTAATATATATAAATCAAAGTACCACATCAGAGACAGGAAAACACAATGAGTACAATCATTACATGGGAAAAACGTGAGATATATGAGCATCGGTCCAGCCCTAAACATGAGGCGGCAGAAGCTGGTTGAGTGAGCACACAAAGGCAGCGAGTTGGCCAGCCTTAACACAGGAGCCGGCCAAGGCTGCCTGGCTGTGGTCAAACACACCCAGCAATCATAACAACCTGAATCTGGCGCCAGGCCCGCCACAGTGACGCTCGTGACAGGTTAACACCCACTGTGCTGACGACGGCTGGCGGGAAATGACTCAGCCATGGTCCGCATGGTTCCTCACGCAACCCCCCAGATAACGCCAGCGTCCACTAACTTTACAAGCTCGCGACTTGAGCAACGTCTTCCATAACTTCCTGTGCTGAGACCTATGTGTACATGACACATACACAGGACAGCCTTACTGAGTCAGGACGATCAGTGTAGGCGTCTGTATGGCGGTCACTGTTACTGTGGTCTCAGATATGCTGGTGTCATGTGGGACATCCATTTTCTATGACTACCATCGGTCTACGAGTGGTGTTATCTTGGCATGATATACTGTCCTTTCTCTTCACTACTGCTACGGTATAACCTGAGGTTATTCATCCGTAATCCTGTAGATATATTTCAACGGTAGGATACGTTCACGGACAAATATCTATCTATATATACGTCTCCCGATCTATCTAGTGCGTGGGCCGCCATCTCTATAGCTCCATAAACTGGATCAGTCGACACGATGGAAGTGTTACGGCCAGACCTAAGCTAGGCTACAAATACCTATGGGAGTTTACTGTACTGTTAACGTGGAAGTGACAAATACCTTACCATGAGACGTTTTCTCAAACCCACGAAACTGTATTCTTGGCTAAATGAATATAGAGACGTTCTGTTAAGCATTAGAACGTATGTATGTGAGGCTTTCATCCATAGGGATCTTGTTCTCCTGATACTTTATAAGTGATGTAACTCTGCCTGATGTGCGTAGTTCGCTCATCGTGTAGTAACTTGTTGTATGATTCAGTCACTGTAGGAGCTCGATCCTCTTACATCTCATCGCCCACGGAATAAATCAACAGCTTTTTCTTGACGTCAAAATCAAGCTCAGTTTACAGTTGAGCACAATATTTGACGAATATGTACAAGACTAGCGGCAGTAAGTGACAATACTTATGTCTCTGTAAAGGACTGAAGCATCACCAAGCGCACATGTTGTCATCAACCAGCGGAGGGAGGTGTGCAGCCGTCAGCAGTGGGAGGAGCCGGACACGAAGGGGTTTCTCGTCTCTGACCTCGTGAGCTCAGTGGGTGATGGGGTGGGGGCGTAGGTCAGGTCAAGGGTCAATCACTCGTCGCCTTAGCTGTCCACACACACACACAGAGCAGCGATATATGAGCCACATGTGCACACATACTCCTGCTGCACCGAATCATAGAGTCACGTGTGTACGTGTATGTGTACTGCACATATGCATTTACTGCGTGTGTGAGCAGCAGCAGGTGTGGACGACGCGGCCAACCACAGCCCCGCTGGGGTATTGATGGTCTCCCACCTTCAAAAGGAGATAGCGTGAGGGGCCCGCTTTGTTTTGGCTTAGGGGGTACGTTATTTATGCAGTGAATTATGGGTAATACCAGTGATTCTCTGGGCATAAAAGTCATACCTTACCTGGAACATTTTCCTCTTATCTCTTTTTATGTGATATAGCCTCACGTTCCTTATGGAATAAGTGTGTATTTCTCAGCAGTATCATTCCCATATTCAACGGCTTGAGCATCAAGAGGCCACTCTGACGCGTCGTGGTAGGCGCCACCAACGTCAACACCAAGAAAAGGGGAAGACATCCCGAGTTCGCTGTGTTCACTGTCAGGTGAGACGGTGCAGTTGTTTCCTCTCCTTGTTGAGGACAGTTCGGTCTTCTCTGGGTCGCAACGGGGTGGAGAGCGGTCCATCACCCCAAGGGACGAGCAAACACAGAAGGGCCAAGTGAGGTACTTGGCCTCTGGTGACAATGCTGAGATCTATCTCATTTCTCCAGCCGTGGGCGTTAGGGAGGAGCGTAGAAGACGAGCAAGAATTATGCCAGAGCGTTAGCTTCAACTCAAGGAGGCCAATCAGTACAGTGTACGTAGGTTCCGAAAACAGCGCCAAAACGAGCCTTAACAGTGATGAAGTGAGAGTCACTGATGATGAAAGTGGACGTTGTGGTGGGCGAGTGAGGATGATCTCAGAGAACTGACACCCAGAGCAGCTGCTGCCCATACCGGCGCTCAGTGTACGGCGGGCAGCGTAAACATGTTAACCCACACGGCCAGGGGATGGTACCGACCTACAGTTTCACTCATGTTTCCAGAGGCAGAATATCAGCATTACTGAGGTCTTGTAAGACGAGGAGTTCCCCTTTCCCAACCCACCCACAGATTCCCCTTTCCCCACCCACCCACAAATTCCCCTTTCCCCACCCACCCAGAAGTTCCCCCTTCCCCACCCACCCACGAGTTCCCCTTCCCCGCCCACCTACGAGTTCCCCTTTCCCCGCCCACCCACAAGTTCCCCTTCCCCGCCCACCCCCGAGATCCCCTTTCCCCGCCCACCCAAACAAGAAGAATATAAAGCTTTGACAAACCGACTGACAAACGAACTATGACATATAGAAATGACACTAAGTTAGCAGGGTTAAACATTCCACGCGTTTGAGACGGAACTGACAGTAAGAAAACAAAATGAACATCGGCAAAAACAGGTAAAACAGAGGTCGAAAGAAGCGGACAAAAGCATCAGAAACTTTTGTTCAGCGCAGGCAGTCACAAAGTAACAAAATCAGCGATAAAACTTTTGGCAGTGCAAAAGCGACATGAAGAAGTCGAAGCAGTGCATCAGGGATGAGGTGGAGGAATTGTGACAGTGCAGCAAGGATGAGGAGGAGCTGTGGCAGTGCAGCAAGGATAAGAGGAAGGAGCTTTGGTAGTGGAGCCAGGATGAATGAAAGATGAGGCAGTGCAGTAGGGATGGTGTGGCAGTGCAGGATGGATGAGGGGCAGTTGTAGCAGTGCAGGAAGGATAAGGCGGAGGAGGTGCGGAAGTCAAAGGAGGAGCTGTGCCAGTGTAGCTGGGAAAAGTAATGATAAAAATGGCAGTCACAGGGCATGAAAAAAAAAAAAGAGAAAGAACTTCGATAACGCACCAGTAGGGTCGTAAGAGGCTGAGGCGATTGCCACTCACTGCAGCACCAAGGCATTCACGCATCTAGAGAAATCTGCATTTATTCTCAGATATGCAGGAGCTGAATAGCTACAGGCAACAAACTTCAGTCCAAGGATTCCTTAGCAATAATGAGCTACATATTGCACGCCTCACTGAGAGTTCACCATGGAAGCTGAATCACAAAGTTTTTCTCAAGGCATGAAGGCAGAGAGCAAAGAAACGACAAGAAGAATGGATTAACATGGATATTGAGAGAAGACCAGAATTCCCCACAGAAACCAGTAAATGACTGATCCTGACCCTTCACGACACCACAAAAGGTACATCCGTCATGAGAAAGAAGATTTACCTAATCGTATTCGCAGTCCACAATAAGCCAACAAGATTAAACGACCAGGAAGAAGTTGTCAGTGGATAACGAAGAAACATGAGCAAGAAACGAAGAAATTTGTCTTAAACTGTGGACATTTATGAAGGAAATTATCGTATGAAGGAAGCTATCCTGGCTGAGAAGGAACGAAAGATCTTTGCGCAACGAACTGATTGGAAAATTGACTAACATCATCTACATACCTAAAATGAAGTGACCAGATAATGACTGAGGGGAAAACATATTTGGTAAAATGGACGTTGGACGCCGTGCCAGACATGATGACCTCTGGGCGGCAAATCAGTATGGATTACAGATAAAGTCAGCGGACTACATGTGCAAGGAAGAGCAGTGGGTCCTCCCACTGTCCTCAGTGTTGGCCGTCGTGAAATGGATGGCGGGTGGATGTGCCCAATTTGAGACGCTAGAAGGAAGTTTGCTACGGAAAGACCGCAAAAGGTGGCGGAAAAAGGGGAGATGTGGCGGGAAGATTCACAGGTGAAAAAAAAGAGATTAATCGTGTTAGAGAAGCGTTCGTGAAGATCAGAGACTCGCGTTAGATACTTCGGTGGTTATCCAGATCATTAAGTGTTGAAAAAGAAAGGCCTCGACTCCACTCGGATCAGTCCATATAAAGCTCGTCTGTGCAGTGTGCGGTGAAATCCACAACGTACAGAATTTCAGGGTGTGGATGTCAAGATAGCAACGCCTGGTGGCAGGACGTCAATTCGTCAAAGAGTCGTGCATAGTTGGAGGAATTTGATTGAAATAAAACATAATAGAGACAAAGTCTAAGAAGGTGAGAATACTTTGAGCCTTTAAACTTGTAGTATTCAAGATGCATGAGATAAGCAACAGATAACTATGGTGAAGATTATAACTGGGGATTTGACGATGAAGTGGATTAGCAGTCTTGGACAACTGAGTTTTATAGAGATGAAGTAGTGAGGGAGTAAAGAGTGTTCTTCAGCAGCTTGAAGACTGGATCTACAACTGTCATGCTGAGGTGAACACAGAAATAATCAGGTTTAAGAACAATTTCCTTAGAGGTGAGGTAACGTTTCGTCTGGCACACTGGGAACCAGTCGGCTCTCTTCGACCAGTCGCGTTTGTCTGATTCTATTACGTGACACTTCACGTGTGTGTTGTCATGTATCATGTGTTAGATGAAGGGAACTTGTATGACTGGCCATGAATGCCAGCAACACCGCGTGTAGATGAGGCTGAGAGACAGCAACCTGAGCCAGGAATCAAGACAGTGTGCGTCTAGCTGTTACTTTCCTACCAGACCCGCGGTCGGTGGGTGTCGTCTACCACCTTGTAACCGCATCCATCCATATCTTGCACTGTCTCCCTCCCCTTTTATCCTCACCCTCAGAGCACTCTAAGTGTGCTGACTGTATACCTTCTTGATAATCTACAGAACCAATCCATCTTGCTGCCCATGGCTTACAATGTCTTCACAACACATGAACTTCATCCGTCTTCAGTCTTCATTCTGTCTATCATCTCCTTATTCCAACTTTATGTCTTTGATCAATCCGACCCATTTACATTACACTTTGGCTTCATTACCATACATCAATGATGGGACGATGTATACTTCATACATGCTCGCTACGCTTCTCCTTCCTACACTCTACGCTTCATTTCTCCCTACTGACAAGAACATGTTAGTGAAGACTTAAAGAACACATGCCTGACTCAACTTAGAACACAGGACGCCTGCTCTCTCTCTCTCTCTCTCTCTCTCTCTCTCTCTCTCTCTCTCTCTCTCTCTCTCTCTCTCTCTCTCTCTTAGTGTAGGGAACACATAGTGTAGTTATCAATGGCTCAGAGATGGTACTGGCAACACAGAAGAGTTGCAAGGTGGAGCCGAGGTAGCTGCTGTCTACAGTGGAAAAAAAAAAAAAATACGCGAGGCCGCGAAGAGATACAAATGATCCTGAACTAATGACAACACTGAGGCCAACAGTTCTGATGTTACAATGAGCCACAACCTGAGGTTCTCAGGCTTCGACTACAGAGACCCTGAAAGTGTCCTGAATAATAGAATTCACGACGGCGACTTCCCACTCAGAGCGACCTGGCTCGAGAGGTCAAATTCGGATGGTTCCCAGTAATTGGCCAAAAGTTCCCCCTGGCCACATCCGTAAGCGTGGAAAGATCCTCGGCCTCGGCTTACCGCAACTGCCACAGGTCAAGGTCCAAGAGTTCGGACGACGATTTATATTTACACGAAATGTCGTGGAGTTCGGACGAGCAATGACTTTACTATGTTACTTTCTGTTCTCGTTAATAATCAATAAAATAGATCAATATCTATCCGCAGTAAAGTAATCTATCTTACCAACCTTCATATAAAGATATATATGAAATTATCATATAAATCCTTTATATCAGACAGAAGGCAATGATGGTATGTGCATCAAGACACAGACTAAGTTAGATCAGCCGCCGCTTCTCGGCTGAGTGACACGCCACAGTCAGGCATGCATGAATATTCCCAGGGGCCGCTCTGGCTCCCAGCACGTCCTGGCCAGACACCGTCAGGCTCGAAGGCAAGCAGGGAGGCAGTGGTGTTCCTTCCAGGGGTTGATCCCTGGCGTGATAACCCCATCACACACATGCAAGCACATAGGCGTGCATGCTTTGCACTCGTGCACTTACATACGCAGACAGAGGCAAACGTATGCGCATCACATACAATGTAATCACACACAAGCATCAGAGGATCAGATGACACATAGAAAATACATCTCATGTTCACATTGAGACGACTAACGTCCTTACAAGCACAGATACGCCGGAGTAAGCAGTCCTCATGGGGAAAAAAAATTACACCTGCAACACGGATACAAGCAGACACACACAACTACACATAAGCAAACGAGGAAGCACCAGCAATAGTGGAGAAACGGAGTTTTCGATATCACTAAATCTACAATGTTGATGACGAAGAATGTACGTAAAGGCTTGAGCATCAAGGCATGTGAAGCGGCTTGGGGGAACCATGGAAAGGTCTGTGGGGCCTGGTTGTGGAGAGGGGGCTGTGGTTTCGCTGCATTGCACATGACAAATGGAGAATGTATGTGAGTGAATGCAGCCTTTCCTCATCTGTTTCGGGCGCTACCTCGCTCACCTGAGAAATGGCGGTGAAGTATACAGAATGTGTGGAAGGAGAGAACGTTAACTCGGAAAGCCAAAAATGGGTATGTTTGAAGGAATAGCAGTTCCAACAATGTTATAAGGTTGCGAGGCATGGGCTATAGACAGGGTTGTAAGGAGGAGGGTCGATGTGTCGGAAATGAGATGTTTGAGGACAATATGTGGTGTGAGGTGGTCAGATCGAGTAAGTAATGGAAGAGTAAGAGAAATGCGTGGAAACAAAAAGAGAGCAAAAGAGGGTGTATTGAAATGGTTTGGTCACATGGAAAGAATGAGTGAGGAAAGATTGACTGTGAGGATATATGTGTCAGAGGTGGAGGGAACGAGAAGTAGGAGACCAGATTGGAGGAAGAAGGATGGAGTGAAAAAAAATTTTGAGCGACCGGGGCCCGAACATGCAGGAGGGTGAAAGGTGTGTAAGGAATAGAGTGAACTGGAACAATGTTGTATACAGGGGTCGAAGTGCTGTCAATGGATTGAACCAGGGCATGTGAAGCGTCTGGGGTAAACCATGGAAAGTTTTGTGGGGCCTGGATGTAGAAAGGGAGCTGTGGTTTCGGTGCATTATACATGACAGATAGAGACTGAGTGTGAACGAATGTGGCCTTTGTTGTCTTTTCCTAGCTCTACCTCGCGCGCGTGCGAGGGGAGGGGGGGTGCCATTTCATGTGTGGCGGGTTGGCAGCAGAAATGGATGAAGGCAGCATGTATGAATATGTACATGAGTATGCATATGTATGTATACGCTGAAATGTATAGGTATGTATATGTGCGTGTGTGGGCGTTTATGTATATAAATGTGTATGTGGGTGGATTGGGCCAGTCTTTCGTCTGTTTCCTTGCGCTACCTCGCTAACGCGGGAGACAGCGACAAAGTATAATAATAATAATAATAATATATATATATATATATATATATATATATATATATATATATATATATATATATATATATATATATATATATATATATATATAAGTTTACCTTAGGAGAGAAAATCGAATACACACGAAAGAAAACTGCTTGTAACAATGAACTTGGGCAGCGAGTCTTTGAAAGAAATTTATTTTCTTTTGCAGAGAATATCATCTGACCAACTCTGCTATAGAATGTGAAGCAAAGGAAAGGTTGAAGGAGATATTTCCAACAGACAATGTTCACCCAAAATGAAAGTGGATGAGAGTTACAAGAAATACCTTCTTTAAATAATGATAATCAATAATCAAAGACTAAGATTACCTGGTGAGGTCACTTGCTGAGGTGAGGGAGGACAGCTACTACAATCTAGTGTAACACGACAGAAGGCTGAATAAAGATGGCATGACTACGAGGAAAGAGTATAAGATATTTACAAGATGGCATGACCACGAGGAAAGAGAATATTTGTTTACCAGATGGAGTGGGAGGGGACCCGTCAGTGAAAAGTTTGGATGTTGTAAGAAATGTGTTGAGGAAGAATCTTATCACGACAGATAAACAAACTTTCAGACACGATAAAAAAGAAGGTTGAAGATGAAGTGACGACGAAGTGGAAATGAAATACAAAAGATAACTGGTATACCGCATGGCTCGTGATACTGTCACTTATTCCAAAATGAGTAAGTTTAAGTATACAGTAGTTTTAGGAGTTCGGTCCAGGACCAAAATGTCTTGTTCTGCAGTTAAGCAATCAAACTGTTTGTGAAAGCAACTCTCAAACCTACATATCCACAGATGTCAGGCTTGTAAAAGGCACTATTTACATATTCAATGGGGGACATTCTTGAACACTTCCCAAGAATAATATTCCTGGAACTTGTATATAGCTGAATAGCTTAGCTCCCTGACGTTAGTACTGTCTCCTGTTATTGAGATTCTGAAGCCCTACAGTCCTCTGTGCTTGCAACTTTGCAATAATATATCATTTTCAGTGTCCAGTAGACTGAGGGACGAGGCAGTGCAAAATTCCCCGGGTGTATTATGATATTATTGCTGCTCACGTCAGCCCTTGCAAACGACAGAATCTGAGAGATTAGCGAAGCTCTCAGCAATGCTGATTTCTAAGTCAGTCTGCGATTTGTAGACTGCTGTTCTTTTGAGCATTTTCTTACTCGAGAATCTCGCATTCATTTCACG
This sequence comes from Panulirus ornatus, assembly GCF_036320965.1. NCBI lineage: Eukaryota > Metazoa > Arthropoda > Malacostraca > Decapoda > Palinuridae > Panulirus > Panulirus ornatus. Next base: position 16,443,529 of record NC_092265.1, on the reverse strand, counting down.
GTGATTGTGCACAACGGTCTTCCAGTGTGGGGTACAAGTGTGCTGAAAAGTATCACCAATGATTCTCTCGGTTTCCTACGTTCCGAACGTTGACTGGGGGTCTGTGTGTTAGCGCTCGTCTGAGTTACAAGAAAGAATCTTGTTGATCCATGTCGTTATGATCCAGATCTTACTGATCCAGGTCTGTATTGATCCATGACTCACTGGTCAAGATCTTCCTGAGGAAAGTCTTAGCCGTCCAGTTCATACTTAAGTCTTACTGAAGATCTTACTGACGAAAGTCTTATTCATCCAAGTCTCATCCATCAGTTTCTTACTGTTCTGGTTCTTACTGGCATAGGTCTTACGGATGAAGGCCTTCCTGATCCAGGCCTTAGCCACACGTGAGTGGAGAGGGCTTTACATAGTCCACACAGGTTCAGGCCAGACAGATGCATTAGAAAGGGAGATCCGTTAGACACCAACGCTTCTGAGTGACTGACGAAACATCTTAAGACACACCAAGTCTATGTTAATCAAAGGTAGTGGGCCAACCAGGCCTCCTGTTGTATGTCCTCCTCATGTAAACTCATGTAAACCTTTGACATTTCGGAATGTTACATTACATCCAGGGATTTATAAGAAAATGGCATCACAAAAAGAAACCTGAGATTTATCTCAAGAATCGTGTGTTGTGTGAAGGTAGAGTCAAGGTGTTCCATCAAACTGAGATGCACAGACCATGACGACACCCTCAGGGGCCGTGAGCCACTAGGCAACACATCAGGAGAGCAGCTGCCATTTATCCTCAAGGTTCGTCTCTCGTTAAAATTGAGGCCTCACTCTGAAGACATTTCCTCCGTCATAAACGTGTGATTGTTTCTCAAAAACTACAATTCGCTCGACCATGAATTGTCAAGAAAAGCTGTCTTTCTCCTCAAACTGTTAGTAATAATTTTCCTAATTTTTTTCGTTGTGTTCAGAATATGTGAGGCATTTCATCATACAATGACATCCCTTGTCACACTATCATCAATCGCATCATTTTGTGTCCATTAACTACAGAATAACGGAATGTCTAAAGTAGTACCTTAATTACTGTACGTTAAACGAGCACTTACTTGAGAGAGAGAGAGAGAGAGAGAGAGAGAGAGAGAGAGAGAGAGAGAGAGAGAGAGAGAGAGAGAGAGAGAGAGAGAGAGAGAGACTAGGTGTAGCTGATGACATCATGGTGCTCATACACCTGGGGTATCAACTCTTGTCACTGGAGGTGGCCTCCTCCTCCTCCTGTTCCTGCTCCTCCTCCTCCGGTATCTCTGACACTGGCAGTTCATGAGTGACTGTGTCGTTCTCTGACGCTGATAGGACCAGCGATGTGACTGACCGCTGTAAAGTCCTCACCAAAGCAGCGATAATCATCTGTTTCTGTATTATTTTTTCTCCCTGACCTCTCACAAAGCCCTACACCTACGACACGAACTTCCACTATACACAGAAGCGTTTCAGAATTAAGAACGCGTTCTTCCGCATCTAATGCTTTTGTTTCCTATGCTGGAGGCTCCTGTATCGGACGAAAGTTCACATCAAAACCGGGTCTTAACTGAAATACAGAGAGGGTTAATGACAGGGAGAAAGAAAAGAGGAGGAAAGATATCTTTAGAACTTTAGAACAAGTAGAAAACTTGTCTATTAAAAACTGTCAAACGTCGTTGTTGGGGAAGACATGGAAGGGAAGAGTTTCAAAGCTTAGAGGTGGAGAGAAAGAAACTGATATCACAAAGGCCCAACCTTAAGTTGCCAACGGCAACATAGTAATCATGTGACGCACAAGTTTGTCAAGTACTATGTGGTCTACCTTACGGTGGGGGCATACTAACAGCCAGCTCTCGGCACCAGAAACCAAAGTATTCCTATAGAAAAAGAAACGTGATCCAGAATTACGGGGTAGAACAAGGGGGTCAAGTTGTGAGATTAGACTAGAAGAGTTGATCATTCGGATCGCTTTTGACTCAACTGTATTTTAGAAGGCAAGTAGAGCTAGAATCACTCCAGATGTGAGAACTGAACTCCACACAAGGACGGATCAATCTTTTCTATAAACGGAACAACTGTCCAGAAGAACAGAAATTTCGCCATCCAAAGAGGATTCCCAGTTTCTTAGAGGCGGACTTCGCTATTAGAGTAATGTGGGGTTTGCAAGATGAGTTAGATAGGTTAATAAGTTAATGTCATTCGGGAAGAAATATTATCCTAATTCTCTGATCATTTCATAAATCTAGGAGACATAAAGGCCTGACTGAACTGGTCCTCTGTGAAGGTTACCCGTCAGTATTACACTGGCTGGAGTGTGTGTGTGTGTGTGTGTGTGTGTGTGTGTGGTGGGTAATATCAGCAAGCATCAGCACTCCAGCTGTGGTATGATAAAATGTTGGGATGGACAGTTATGTGTGTTGAAGGTCTACCAGTGGATGTCAAACAGACACAAACATACAAGCAGACACACAAGCACACCCGCACTGTATAAATAAGTAATGCTCACAAACACACAACACATCAATATTGCGCTTGTAAGGGCATAAACACACACAAAAACAACAAACAATAATAAAAACAATGATACATACGTGCATGCACAGGTAATGATCACACACACACACACACACACATCAATATTGCGCATGTAAGGGCATAAACACACACAAAAACAACAAACAATAATAAAAACAATGATACATACGTGCATGCACAGGTAATGATCACACACACACACACACACACACACACACACACACACACACCTGCGTTCATGTAATGCGCAACTAGATAACCATACACAAGTACACACGCAAACACACAAACACTAATTAATATACCACACACAAACGTGTACAAAGAAAAAGGAACTTTGCAGTTTCCGCCACATAGATATTTTCTGGTGAGCGATGGTATACGATCTAATCTAATGAGCCTCACCTAACCTAACCTAACCTAACCTCACCAACCTAACCTAACCTCACCTAACCTCACCTAACCTAACCTAACCTCACCTAACCTAACCTAACCTAACCTAACCTAACCTCACCAACCTAACCTAACCTCACCTAACCTCACCTAACCTAACCTAACCTCACCTAACCTAACCTAACCTAACCTCACCAACCTAACCTAACCTCACCTAACCTCACCTAACCTAACCTAACCTAACCTCACCAACCTAACCTAACCTCACCTAACCTCACCTAACCTAACCTAACCTAACCTCACCAACCTAACCTAACCTCACCTAACCTCACCTAACCTAACCTAACATAACCTCACCAACCTAATCTAACCTCGGGAAGGCTGCTCCTAGCCGGGGTCTTCCAAAAGTATAGATCTATGGACTGCATATAACAGAAACTTCGTACTTTCTGTGGGGCTTAAACTGTAAGAAATACCAAATGAAAATTTCTGGTTACGAGAGACATATTAACTCCCTGATACAATTATTGTCACTTACTCTTTAACTTCAGTTATAAAAGCGACGGGATCTTCACAATCCTCGGCATCTACAACACCATACAACGTGTTCCTCCGCCTCCTGGTTGCTGACTGGACGTTCATTGTATACACTATGTTCTAAAACAGCAACCTGGCAAAGAATCTGTGATCTGTATACTTCTATGAACTCATTCTCTGGGCAAAGAAATGAACGTTCTTTGATCCTATTTTTCCTCACCATCTACACAACTGCTAATAGAGAACTCAATTGTGATTTTCCAGCGCGACGGTCCACAACGTTGAGTACGTACGACCTGCCACTTGCGTTAGGTCAGAGTGACGAAAACCTGTGTGGGATCGTCAGGAGGAACTTCTCTAGCTGGAGAACCTGAGTATAGTGGGCTCCCGATGGCTCTGGCGCTGACAAACACGGGTGCTATCAACACCCAGGTATATAATCTCAAGCCAATCCATAATACATCGACAGTGTGTATATCACAGTGTATGATCATGCACAATTTACCGTCCAATAATTCAGAAGACAACAAGTGAAGTGTCACACAAGGCACTTGCTCTTGTATTAGAAGGGGACGACCTCTTCTGAAGAAAAAAAAAAATATTTGATCAAGACGAACAAAAGTACCTGAACAGGATCCTTCGGCCAAAGTCAGGGAGGTGTCCACATCAGAAAAACACCTGAAGCGAGCCTGGATCCAGATCCTGGAAGCTCATACATTACCCAGGACGCCAGCCTAAAGAGGAAACTGAACGGGTGGACCACCACCAAACCTGCTTCATAAAACCAGAGGAGGTATGTGAGGGGGAACTCAAGCGTCCTGAACACACACACACACACACACACACACACACACACACACACACACACACACACACATGATCTCTGCCGCATGATCCGTCAGCCCCGGCAATCATGCCACGAAGGGGAGGTGATGTCTGGAGGCAGAGATGTAGGAGGAGGAACGAAACAGAAGGAAAACGACGGAGAAAGAGTAGAGCGGACTAGGTAAAGATGGGAGGTAAAAGAAAAGCAAGAATATACGAGGCTGTGGAGGGAAATGAGAGTGGAAAGTACGTGCGACAGAGAGAGAGAGAGAGAGAGAGAGAGAGAGAGAGAGAGAGAGAGAGAGAGAGAGAGAGAGAGAGAGAGAGAGAGAGAGAGAGAGAGAGAAGCAGTAGATGTGTTCTCAAGGCGCGATTTGTCTTTTTTTTTCTTCCTTTAACAAGTAGCAGCCCGATGACCTTGCAGGTTCTATAATGGATCAAACAGTTGCCAACTGGGTGCTTCTCCTTTGCGCATCCAAAGGACACACCGCCTCCCTTGTAGAGAGCCAATAGTACCGCCTGAAGGTGTTACCGGAGCGCTATCTTTACGGCAAACAGGTGTGAGGAGAACAAGCAACAGAAGGCAGGAGGGACCCGAGGCGAGAGCAACACAAGGCATCCGTCGATGTCGACCGGGAACTGAGTCACTATGATGAATGCTCATGACCAGCGACGCTGCCCTGGCGATGAGGGAACTCATGGCGAGGACGACCTGTCTATCAGATAGTATGGAACTCAGGGGAAGAGTGACTCACCTATCTCAGGGCAGAAAACTCCGAGGCGCGCACGACCTAACTGGGGAACTGAAGGCGAGGAGGACCTCATTATGCAGTTAGGGGGACTCACGACATGGACGCTTCACCTATCAGACACCGGCCGAGGATGATTCATCGCACAGGGGACAAAGAACTCAGGGCGAGGTCGAACCACCTACAAGAAACAGAGGAACTCGGGGAAGAACACGACCCACCAATCATAGACTACGAAACGCGGAATGATGACAACCTTGCTATCAGGGATCAAGTAAATGCAGGACAAGGGCGATCAAGGAGCTCACGGTGAGAGAAACGCACCCAACACTCCACACTCACCTGAACACCACTGAGATTACCTCCTGCACTCACTCTGTGGTTGCCTTACATCATCAGGCAATTTCTGTCTCGTAGAATAATTCCTAAAATCTTCAACATCGTGTATGATACAGCAAAATATGTCAGTTAAATAAAATCAACTCGTACACATATAAAAGCTCTCATGCTCCGGGGTCGTGCCCACTACTCATTCTTAGTCCAGTGTGTGTGTGTGTGTGTGTGTGAGAGAGAGAGATAGATAGATAGATAGATAGATAGATAGAGAGAGAGAGAGAGAGAGAGAGAGAGAGAGAGAGAGAGAGAGAGAGAGAGAGAGAGAGAGAGAGAGAGAGAGAGAGAGAGAGAGAGAGAGAGAGTAAAAAAGCGAGTACGAAAGAGTGAGGGGGAAAACATAGAGAGAAAGACAAGAGAGAAAAGAGAGACGAAGGAAAGAAAAAAAGAAAAGGACCACATGGCCCACATTGAGCGGTCCGTCACTTCAGCAAGGACACAACACGGAGTGAGGAACACTTCAGCCAGTGTGTGGTGAGGGTGGCAACTGAGGAAGCATTATGTTATTAAGCAACCTATCAGTCCCGGGGACATCGCACTCTGCACGATGGTGTGAGGGCCACTCCAAGGCTGATTGACAGTACAGGAGATGGGCACGACCTGTGTGACGTCCTGAACCTTGACCTCACAGGTGTGTCAATGTGTACTGCCGGGTATTCCATCTACTTACACCGTCCACAACAACCCTCGTCCGGCGAGTATAATCGCCACTGAGGATGACCAGTCAATTGATAGTTACATCGTGCAAGCCCTCTGGAAGGTAGTTAGGACTCCTGGGTCAACCCTCTGAGGTTGATCAATGTTGCTGTTAAGATTAAGTGAGGTTTTCGTCCACAACTCTGCCGCGCTCATACAGTTCTTCACCCACCCGCCTACACGCAGGTAAACAAGTTTAAGACTCTTCCAAATACTGTTTGGAGAAAATGTTTCCATCTTACGTTCATAGGCTGACGAGGTTTTCTTTTTTTTCCTCCTCAAAAACTTCATAGACTGACAACAGACCCTTTGCTTTACAAGTCCACTCCCAGCTGCTGTTCACGATGATAGAGCTCGCCTCCTCGCCAGCAAGCATGCAAATGGGTTTGCTTGTTTAAATCAGGTTTTTACGGCTTTCATCTTACCACACTGATGGAACTGACTTAACTCGGTACTAAAGACACATGCGAGTGGAATGATTAGGATTTCTGTGTTATGACGTAAACACCTTTGCGCCAACAGAAAGAATAATGGATGCTGTAATCACCAACACAAAAAATACTCTGCAAACAGCCACAACCAAACAGGAGAAGATGAAGACTACAAACATCCACATCATAAATGATAACGAAATAAAAATCCTTGCTGAATCCTTTCGCTCAAACATTACCAGAAACACAAACTTTTTTAAACGGCCATTTATCTACAGCAGACTAACAATCTGCCGTTAGTTTTTTTCGACGCATGAACCCACAATACTATGGTACGATGCTCAGTGACTTGAATTCTGAGTAAGAACTTGAGCGGCAGAGGTAAAGTTACCGATACTTAGAGCATTTGTGAGATAAAGGGTTTCCAAATCAGATCACATATGGCGATGATACGAGACCCGACGTATACCCAAGATGATCTCGCAGATCCTCTACCCACACAGCTCGGGCTGGATCCAAGCTGCTGAGTTGGGACGTTGATCGACCAGATTACTGGTGGCCCCGACCCGCAAGACCCAAGTAGCCATCACTGCCCGGCAGGTCTGGTACACCTTGTAAAGACTTACCCAGGGCTTTCTGGAATAGCTCCAACGTGCACCCCGGAGTATATCTGCTGTCCGCAGGCAATGTGATGAGTAGTCTTCTTGAGCTCCGGATGTGTATATGTGTGTGTGTGTGTGTGTGTGTGTGTGTGTGTGTGTGTGTGTGTGTGTGTGTGTGTGTGTGTGTGTGCGCGCGCGCGCGCCTGACGCAATTCTTGATTTTAGGGGAAATGACGAGCCTCCCATGCCTACTGTGCCAGAAGAGGATTACTTCTGAGAGTAGGTTTGGCACTATGCCTTCCAGGGTTTTCCAAGTGTTCCTTTCCACGTCTGCGTTCTCCAGAGGCAGCAGCCTCAGTGATTTCTGTCGTTCCCAATAGTTCAGTTCCTATACCGCGTCAGTATGGGACGAGGGACCTATGAACGCTCTCTAACCTTGCAATATCATTTTGCCCAAATTGTTTGATGTTCAGTACACATTCTATTCGTGAGAGTATTAATTCCTTGATAAACGCGATCATCAGATATTCCCTGTCTGTCTTGAAGGTCCGCAAGATCCACCCTGTCATCTTTTCCGAAGTGGGCAACTGTTGTCTCGCTTTACTTCCAGACATCAATGCTCCCGATAACAGAGGAGTTTGGACTTATCATCACTGAGAAGCATATTGTTTTCTGTTGCCAAGTATATTTACTTTACTAAGAGGCGGAATTTCTGAGTTACTAATGAAGATGAGAAAGTGTTGAACATGATTTAAAGGTACACGATTTTAAAGGGAAAAATACTGGGTTTTAACAACGATATGTTTTCCTAAAAGGGAAATTCGGTCCATATTCTGTGTTAGTGATAAAGCGAGACATAGATCATCATCAATATCAGTTCATTTTGTCTAGTTATCTCCCTCATCTTGACGCATTTTTGTACAGCAACGAACTATAATGTTGTTGTCTTCCATTATTCAGTTGTGAAAGTATCCTTAACCTCTTATAATTCCTTTCTGTCATCACACAACCGCTTCTCTCCTCACAGTTTTCTCACCCGCTATCCTCCTTTCTTTCTCTTACTCCGTTATCAGCTTCCACTACACTCTCTTCTTTTGCTTATGTAAACCCCAGGTCACCACTATGAACCCCTCACAGACGGGGATAGAATTTTACTCATGTAGTTTTTTTCCCTAATAATCTACTCACTTTACACTTTTCCCTGTATAGATTATTCAATAAAAACTGATTCATGGCATCATATCTTTTTTTTTTTCAGTTTAGGTTTCACGTTCTTGACTGCTGAAAAATACAAGTTGTAGACACGGCCTTGATTCTGGCGCCGTAGACATTCAACACTGAGACATTGTTCCAACTGTGTGATGTAGTAGTGTACGTTTGTTGCTGCTACTGTAGTGTCATGGGGTTGGGAGAAGATTGTGAGGTCGCCTATATATGAGAGAACTTCCTAGCAAACTGCGGTTTGCTGGATTGCTAGGAGTCAAGTAGGAAGAGTTTGAAGACGGTTCCAGAAAGACCTTCCCTTATGGAGAAGTTTTCAGTGTTGAGCTTAAGGATTTTTAACAAGAGAATCCGTTGTGAGTGACTCTGGCGAAGCGGCTATGAAGTTGGCCAACCACTTTTTGTCTCTGTCGTGGAGGATGGTGTCAATTATCTTTTGTGTTAGCATGTGTTGGGGCACAGTGTCACACACTTACGAGATGTGTGTTGCTATTAGTATTATGCAGGACGGGAGGGATGAGGGGCTGATTGGTTGAAGTCATTTAGGATATGCTGTGTGAGGTGCAAGAGCAGTGTGGGTCTGAAGACACGATTAGTATATGATGGTGGGATATTTTCTCGTGATTCTCATGTGTATCAGTTTTTTTTTCTCATAGTTTGGATAGTTAAGACAGGAGCGATGCAGGACGGTAGGAGGAGGGGGACCTTAAGCGGTTAGCGGAGTTTTATGTTTAGTATTACGTTGGAAAGTTTCCATAAGTTGTAGATTTTGTTGTGTAAGCAGGATGGTCATGTGTCTGCATCACATCACCATGGAATTCGAAACATGCGATCGGTACAATAAAAGAAAACACTAAACACCCAGAGACCAGAATTCTTTGCAGCACTGCCTGCACTTAGCAGACGCAGTAAAGACCGTTTTGTGAAGGTATCTGAGGAAGGCCTGTCAGTACAAGAACCATATTAGCCACTACACAAACCTGACCGCCGCTGCTTCCTGGTTGGTTGAGAAGGCAACACGACACCTTGCTTGTTCACAGACTAAGCTGTCGGGGTACAGGACCCTTATATATATATATATATATATATATATATATATATATATATATATATATATATATATATATATATATATATATATACACCCTGGGGATAGGGGAGAAAGAATACTTCCCACATATTCCCTGCGTGTCTTAGAAGGCGACTAAAAGGAGAAGGAGCTGGGGCTGGAAATCCTCCCCTCCAGTTTCTGATTTTCCAAAAAGAAGGAACAGAGAAGGGGGCCATGTGAGGCTTTTCTCTCTAAGGCTCAGTCCTCTGTTCTTAACGCTACCTCGCTGACGCGGGAAATGGCGAATATGTATAATATATATATATATATATATATATATATATATATATATATATATATATATATATATATATATATATATATATATATATATATATATATTATCCCTGGGGAGAGGGGATTAAGAATACTTCCCACGTATTCCCTGCGTGTCGTAGAAGGCGACTAAAAGGGGAGGGAGCAGGGGGCTGGAAATCCTCCCCTCTCGTTTTTTTTTTTTTAATTTTCCAAAAGAAGGAACAGAGGGGGCCAGGTGAGGATATTCCAAAAAAGGCCCAGTCCTCTGTTCTTAACGCTACCTCGCTAACGCGGGAAATGGCGAATAGTTTAAAAGAAAAAAAAGAATATATATATATATATATATATATATATATATATATATATATATATATATATATATATATATATATATATACTTAGAAAAGCAAATGGATCTGTATGTAGCATTTATGGATCTGGAGAAGGCATATGATAGAGTTGATAGAGATGCTCTGTGGAAGGTATTAAGAATATATGGTGTGGGAGGCAAGTTGTTAGAAGCAGTGAAAAGTTTTTATCGAGGATGTAAGGCATGTGTACGTGTAGGAAGAGAGGAAAGTGATTGGTTCTCAGTGAATGTAGGTTTGCGGCAGGGGTGTGTGATGTCTCCATGGTTGTTTAATTTGTTTATGGATGGGGTTGTTAGGGAGGTGAATGCAAGAGTTTTGGAAAGAGGGGCAAGTATGAAGTCTGTTGGGGATGAGAGAGCTTGGGAAGTGAGTCAGTTGTTGTTCGCTGATGATACAGCGCTGGTGGCTGATTCATGTGAGAAACTGCAGAAGCTGGTGACTGAGTTTGGTAAAGTGTGTGAAAGAAGAAAGTTAAGAGTAAATGTGAATAAGAGCAAGGTTATTAGGTACAGCAGGGTTGAGGGTCAAGTCAATTGGGAGGTGAGTTTGAATGGAGAAAAACTGGAGGAAGTGAAGTGTTTTAGATATCTGGGAGTGGATCTGGCAGCGGATGGAACCATGGAAGCGGAAGTGGATCATAGGGTGGGGGAGGGGGCGAAAATTCTGGGAGCCTTGAAGAATGTGTGGAAGTCGAGAACATTATCTCGGAAAGCAAAAATGGGTATGTTTGAAGGAATAGTGGTTCCAACAATGTTGTATGGTTGCGAGGCGTGGGCTATGGATAGAGTTGTGCGCAGGAGGATGGATGTGCTGGAAATGAGATGTTTGAGGACAATGTGTGGTGTGAGGTGGTTTGATCGAGTAAGTAACGTAAGGGTAAGAGAGATGTGTGGAAATAAAAAGAGCGTGGTTGAGAGAGCAGAAGAGGGTGTTTTGAAATGGTCTGGGCACATGGAGAGAATGAGTGAGGAAAGATTGACCAAGAGGATATATGTGTCGGAGGTGGAGGGAACGAGGAGAAGAGGGAGACCAAATTGGAGGTGGAAAGATGGAGTGAAAAAGATTTTGTGTGATCGGGGCCTGAACATGCAGGAGGGTGAAAGGAGGGCAAGGAATAGAGTGAATTGGAGCGATGTGGTATACCGGGGTTGACGTGCTGTCAGTGGATTGAATCGGGGCATGTGAAGCGTCTGGGGTAAACCATGGAAAGCTGTGTAGGTATGTATATTTTGCGAGTGTGGATGTATGTATATACATGTGTATGGGGGTGGGTTGGGCCATTTCTTTCGTCTGTTTCCTTGCGCTACCTCGCAAACGCGGGAGACAGCGACAAAATATATATATATATATATATTATATATTATATATATATATATATATATATATATATATTTTTTTTTTTTTTTTTTATTTGTGTTTTTAAATCACATAACGGTCTACCACATGTTAATCACATAACGGTCTACCACATGTTAATCATATAACAGTCTACCACATGTTAATCATATAACAGTCTACCACATGTTAATCACATAACGGTCTACCACATGTTAATCATATAACAGTCTACCACATGTTAATCACATAACAGTCTACCACATGTTAATCATATAACAGTCTACCACACGTTAATCACATAACAGTCTACCACATGTTAATCACATAACGGTCTACCACATGTTAATCACATAACGGTCTACCACATGTTAATCATATAACAGTCTACCACATGTTAATCACATAACGGTCTACCACATGTTAATCATATAACAGTCTACCACATGTTAATCACATAACGGTCTACCACATGTTAATCACATAACAGTCTACCACATGTTAATCATATAACAGTCTACCAAACGTTAATCATATTGCAGTCTACCAAACGTTAATCATATTGCAGTCTACCAAACGTTAATCATATTGCAGTCTACCAAACGTTAATCGTATCACAGTCTACCAAACGTTAATCATATTGCAGTCTACCAAACGTTAATCATATTGCAGTCTACCAAACGTTAATCATATTACAGTCCACCACACGTTCATCATAGAACAGTATACCACACGTTAATCATATTACAGTCCACCACACGTTCATCATAGAACAGTATACCACACGTTAATCATATTACAGTCCACCACACGTTCATCATAGAACAGTATACCACACGTTAATCACATAACAGTCTACCACACGTTAATCACATAACAGTCTACCACATGTTAATCATATAACAGTCTACCAAACGTTAATCGTATCACAGTCTACCAAACGTTAATCGTATCACAGTCTACCAAACGTTAATCATATTGCAGTCTACCAAACGTTAATCATATTACAGTCCACCACACGTTCATCATAGAACAGTATACCACACGTTAATCACATAACAGTCTACCACATGTTAATCACATAACAGTCTACCACACGTTAATCACATAACAGTCTACCACATGTTAATCATATAACAGTCTACCACACGTTAATCACATAACGGTCTACCACATGTTAATCACATAACGGTCTACCACATGTTAATCATATAACAGTCTACCAAACGTTAATCGTATCACAGTCTACCAAACGTTAATCATATTGCAGTCTACCAAACGTTAATCATATTACAGTCCACCACACGTTCATCATAGAACAGTATACCACACGTTAATCACATAACAGTCTACCACACGTTAATCACATAACAGTCTACCACACGTTAATCACATAACAGTCTACCACATGTTAATCATATAACAGTCTACCACACGTTAATCACATAACAGTCTACCACACGTTAATCATATTACAGTCCACCACACGTTCATCATAGAACAGTATACCACACGTTAATCATATTACAGTCCACCACACGTTCATCATAGAACAGTATACCACACGTTAATCACATAACAGTCTACCACATGTTAATCATATAACAGTCTACCAAACGTTAATCATATTGCAGTCTACCAAACGTTAATCGTATCACAGTCTACCAAACGTTAATCATATTGCAGTCTACCAAACGTTAATCGTATCACAGTCTACCAAACGTTAATCATATTACAGTCCACCACACGTTCATCATAGAACAGTATACCACACGTTAATCACATAACAGTCTACCACATGTTAATCATATAACAGTCTACCACATGTTAATCACATAACAGTCTACCACATGTTAATCACATAACGGTCTACCACATGTTAATCACATAACGGTCTACCACATGTTAATCATATAACAGTCTACCACACGTTAATCATATTACAGTCCACCACACGTTCATCATAGAACAGTATACCACACGTTAATCACATAACAGTCTACCACATGTTAATCACATAACGGTCTACCACATGTTAATCATATAACAGTCTACCACATGTTAATCATATAACAGTCTACCAAACGTTAATCATATTGCAGTCTACCAAACGTTAATCATATTGCAGTCTACCAAACGTTAATCGTATCACAGTCTACCAAACGTTAATCATATTGCAGTCTACCAAACGTTAATCATATTGCAGTCTACCAAACGTTAATCGTATCACAGTCTACCAAACGTTAATCATATTGCAGTCTACCAAACGTTAATCGTATCACAGTCTACCAAACGTTAATCGTATCACAGTCTACCAAACGTTAATCATATTGCAGTCTACCAAACGTTAATCATATTGCAGTCTACCAAACGTTAATCGTATCACAGTCTACCAAACGTTAATCGTATCACAGTCTACCAAACGTTAATCATATTGCAGTCTACCAAACGTTAATCATATTGCAGTCTACCAAACGTTAATCATATTGCAGTCTACCAAACGTTAATCATATTGCAGTCTACCAAACGTTAATCATATTACAGTCCACCACACGTTCATCATAGAACAGTATACCACACGTTAATCATATAACAGTCTACCACATGTTAATCACATAACGGTCTACCACATGTTAATCATATAACAGTCTACCACATGTTAATCATATAACAGTCTACCACACGTTAATCACATAACAGTCTACCACATGTTAATCATATAACAGTCTACCACATGTTAATCACATAACAGTCTACCACATGTTAATCATATAACAGTCTACACATGTTAATCATATAACAGTCTACCACACGTTAATCACATAACAGTCTACCACATGTTAATCACATAACGGTCTACCACATGTTAATCATATAACAGTCTACCACACGTTAATCACATAACAGTCTACCACATGTTAATCATATAACAGTCTACCACACGTTAATCACATAACAGTCTACCACATGTTAATCACATAACGGTCTACCACATGTTAATCATATAACAGTCTACCACACGTTAATCACATAACAGTCTACCACATGTTAATCACATAACGGTCTACCACATGTTAATCATATAACAGTCTACCACATGTTAATCACATAACAGTCTACCACATGTTAATCATATAACAGTCTACCACATGTTAATCACATAACAGTCTACCACATGTTAATCACATAACGGTCTACCACATGTTAATCATATAACAGTCTACCACATGTTAACCTTATAACAGTCTACCAAACGTTAATCGTATCACAGTCTACCAAACGTTAATCATATTGCAGTCTACCAAACGTTAATCATATTGCAGTCTACCACACGTTGATCATATAAGAGTCTACCACACATTAATCATACTACAGTCTACCACTTCTTAACCATATTACAGTCTACCATGCCTTAATCATATAACAGACTATCAACCGTTAATCATAGTACAGTCTACCACACGTTAATCATATTACAGTCCACCACACGTTCATCATAGAACAGTATACCACACGTTAATCATATTACAGTCCACCACACGTTCATCATAGAACAGTATACCACACGTTAATCAGTAGAGGACTGGTGTAAGAAGACTAGGGCCTGACTGGACACAGACATGACTGTAACTCTGTTGTAAGCCAAGAACAAACATACGACGGCGATCTACTTAAATCATACAAACAAGCTGAGCAAGAGACACTTTCTTCTGAATGCAGCAGCCTCCTACTTAACGGATATACATAAGTTAGATGTTTCATGTTGTAATCATACGTATATTTTATCATTCTGTGTAGACTTTACTGTCTTCGTCTGTGGAAGGGGTATATTTCGCTCGTGTAGCAATAAGTATTAATAAAGACATTGTACTGATAGTAACTAATAAAGATTTTCAACAAACATCCACAGGCATATTCTTGGTTCAG